>NC_044990.1:39950844-40078501 GCF_008728515.1 Papio anubis
GGGGGAGGGGGGAAGGATTGCATTGGGAGTTATACCTGATGTAAATGACGAGTTGATGGGTGCTGACGAGTTAATGGGACAGCACACCAACATGGCACAAGTATACATATGTAACAAACCTGCACGTTATGCACATGTACCCTGGAACTTAAGGTATAATAATAATAATAAATAAAATTAAAAATAAAAATAAAAATAAAAAAGAGTTATTCATTCTTTGCCTATTTCTGCTAACTTTTTTTTTCCATGCTAAAATTATTATCATTTTTCTTGGTGAAATGGGAATCAAATATTTAACACGTTTCACCTTAACCCTCTCCACTGTCATGATCAAGAGTTGTTTTATACTTTTCAACTGATTTGGGGAATAATATTGAAATCTTTCTTAGCACAGTATTCTGGGCAGCTACCAAAGATAGGTATCATGATTCAAGATGAAACCATTTGCCATTTCTGTTGTTTTTCTCTCTCTTGAATCACCATCAAGGATGTAAAACATAAATACTTCTTCCCCCATATATTGTCTAATAATTTAACAACACTGTCATACCACTGCATTTATCATAGAAATTTGTAACTCTAAATGGTAGAGATCTTCAGTGATTATCAATAATTTTTTATCACTTATCAATAATATTTTATACTACATACTTCATCCCCTTTCATGTTTCTCTAGTCAAAAATATATATTTCTTTTTACCTTTTTTAATACTTTAAGGAGTGTTATATGCAAAGTTTCAGACAGCATTATTAACTCACCCTTTTCATAGTTATGCAGACAAATATGTTCATCTTTGTTTATATTGCTGTGAAGGTTCAGAGGACAGGCTTTGAGGCTTCATGAAAATGAACACTCATGTGTTTTTATTCCTAAAATAAACATGCAAGTTAGAGTTAGTGAGATGAGCTCAAGAGATATTTTTGGCAAAGCACTGGGCTAAGAAATGTTCAGGGAGGGTAGGTTCTCCAGTCTTATCAATCAAATCATAGGGGAAGTAATTGGATTGGTGGAAATGATGCTTTGGTTGGGGTAAATTGTGAATAAGTGAGTCGCAGTCATGTTATTTTGAAACTATCACCTTTTATAGCTGAAAAACTGCACTTACCAAGCCACATCTTCTGCGTCTAATATTATCTATCTACCTGGTAGTTTCCTTTCCTATGTCACTTAGCACCACTGTGCACATGTTCTATATTTAATGAGCAATGCTCAGTCACATTGCAACTGGGCAGCAATAACCAATCTGTAGGCATGCACTTTTGGTTGTTTCTAAGACAAAGAAGGCACAGAATCTGGAAGACCTGGCCAGGACCACCACAGTATTCTATTGCTAGTACAATAGTAACTCTCTTATTGTCCAGTGGTGATTAGCACACCTGTACATACACACATACACACACACATACACACACACACTCCTACTTATGTCCACACATGCCATTTGCTTTTCTCCCTGGCATCCCCTTGTCCAGGATTCTCTTGAAATATCCTGCCTTATTTCTCATGTGGTATCATCCCCCCCCCCAAAAAAAAATCTCCACTCTATAGGAATAAGGGGCTATCAGGACTTTTTTTCCTTTGTGAATTTGAGTTAGACCAGTTATTCTCTAGAAGAACTGATTGTCATACTGATCTTCTCAGCAAAGCCTCTTGTTCTCTCCCAGCCCATAAGAGTCAGAGCATCTTCTGAGCTTTTACCACAGTCTATTCATGCCTCTATGAACTTTTCAGTGATCTGTGTTTTTTGGCTGTTTTGGCAGGTAGAGATTAAGGTCTTGAATGAAGAGAAACATGAAATAATATCTAGCTAATGGTGCTTAATAAATATTTCTGGAATGAATCAGGTGATTGATTAAGTAACATCTTTTTATTAGGTTAGATAATGGCAAAGAGTTAAAGACCCACTAATTTTATCTCAAGTGAAGCTCCAAATTCTTTGGAACATTGGTTGATTTCTGTTGGATCTGAGTCCAATGAACATACAAGGAAACTTTAAAGGTAATATAACCAATAACTTCCAGAAAACTAGAAGACTTAGAAAATAAAAGAAATTCTGTCTTTCATAGGAATTTTATGAAGGTTATTTTGCAATAAAAATTATCTTTTTGGCTGTGATAAAGACCAAGTAATCATTTATAAATCAAGGTAGGCAAAAGCTTATTTAATTTGGTATGCTTCAAGTTAATCAAATTAATTTATAAGTGTCACTCATCCTTTTGTTAATCCATTTTCCTGACAAGTTTTGAAAAGAATGTAAAGACATTTCATCACTGGGTCACCTGTAGGGCATACTTCGCACTAACTGGAAAGATGGCTCACCATGAGTGAGATATTATAATATGAAAAAGAACCTCTTATTTCAAGATATTCTTACTTATTTATTCTTAGTCATGCCGTGCTAACAGGTCATTATATATCCTTTAATACCACCATTTTTTCCATTCAGTGTAGAAGATAATAGCAATCAAAACATCCACTGCAAAGTAAACAGCAATCCCAATTTCACATGGGTTTCCTTTTATCATTTCAGAGGAAAGGAATGTAGATAACTATGTGATAAGACCCAAAATGGGAGAGAGATTACTATACATAGAAAAGTCCACTGCATAGAAGTTGTGGACAGCTTTATGATGACTATTTTTCGGTTTGAGGATAATGAAAGTTTTCCTTGACCATCGACTGAATAATTTCAGAGTGTATGCACAAGCCTTTAATAAACGTCATTAGTGGCTGTGGATATATTTGACCATCGACTCTTCTACTCATGATTTAGTTTACTGGTTTATTTGGCTGAAATCGAAGAGTGTCTGGAGAGAATCTCCCTGGTAACAATGTTTTTGCAAAATATTCATTGCTTTAAACAAAACAACGATATGTTTCTGGGGTTCATTTGCTGAAAGAACTGTACAAGTACTCACAGTTGTCAAGAGAGTTGCCTTGATTCATTTACTCATTCAAATATATTTATTGCATGCCTATTATGTGCTAGTTTTATAAGCAGAGGGTCCATAGAATATACAGAAAATCATATCCTCTTAGATTGTGCATACATTTAGATTGTAAATTATGGCAAAATTAATTAAAAAGGAAAGGTAAATTTGTGGAATGTCAAATGGCAATAAATACGGCAGAGAAAAATAAAGCAGAGAATGAGACAAGGAGTATTAGAAGATATGCTTTTAAAATAAAATAATCAGGAAATGTTTCACTGAAAAAGTTACATTTTAGTAAATACTTTGCAGTTTGCAATGGAGTGTGGCATGTTGACACTGGGTGAAGAGCAAGACAGTGCAAAGCCTTCATCTGGAGCATACGCTATGGGTTGGGTATGAGGAAGGAGGGAAGAGCGGGGCTGGAGCAAAGTGAGCAGTGGTAGGATAGAAGGAAATGAAGTCAAAGGGGGAAATGAGGTCTCAGTCTTATCAAGTCTTGTAAATCAGGGTAATTAATGACTGGATTTTACTCAGGGTAAGCTGGGAGGTTTTTGGAGGGTTTTTAACCAGAGGAATGTCAAAACCTATCTTTATTTTAATAGGATTGCAGGATGATGTTTTGAGACAAAGACATAGATGAGGCTTCAACAGAAGCAGAAAGCCCTGTCTTGCATCCATTTGATCATTCACTCCTTTGTACAACAAATGCATATTCAACATCTATAATGATTCTACCTAGAAAAAGGAGAGGAGTTTTCTATAGCTTTTACAAAAATGACTTGAATTTCACAAGTGAACCAAATCCTAGAAAAGATATCTTTTTCCCTATTACATGGAGAATTTCCTTTCTAAATGAAGGGTGACACATTAAGTTCTGGTGAATCTGACTGACTGATCTGAAGAAAACAAAACAAAATTCACAAACAACTAGTACTTCAGTTGGTGGTTTTATAAGAAGTGATTCTTTTTGAAGCAGAGGAGCACCCACCATATGTTTCATTTTTATAGATACACTTACAATAAGATTGACATGTAATTTTTATGTATTTTCTTCAAGTTTTGAGCATATGGATAGCAATTGCTGCAATACCTATCAAAAAGAACAGGTGATGAGTGGATTCGGGAGGTAACAAATGGGTTCACTGGGCAGGTTAGCAGAGAATACTCCAAAGATACTCCTATGACTTTCTTTGTCATCAATGAAAAACCTATTTATGCACTTTATGGGGTACATATTTTCTGTTGCACAGACCCATTTCTGTGCCCTAATTAGTCTGCCTTTTAAAGACATTGGAATTGATTATGTTTTTACACGTCCCCACTGTTTTCATTGAGCATTAAAATAAATCTTTCGCTTTGTCAAATAAGAGTAAAATGTAAAAATCTTTGTACATAATTTTCACTTTTGTTAAAATTTTAAAGTTTCAAATACTACATGTCACTTTGATTGGAAGATTCTGTTTTATGAGCTGCTCCATATTTTTGACAATTTCTCAACTCAATTTTACTAGTAACTACTACCTTCTCTCTAACATCCTGCTTTGTGAAGGCATAAAGGCATTACTCAAAGCACTATTGGTAGCAATTTGCCAAAATCCTTACAGGCAAAACCCCTAAAGAGTTTTGCTAATAGATATTTTTCATAGCTACATTTTATAATTACTAGATCCAAATAAGTTTTATGCTTTTTCCCAGAAATGGACATTCATATATGAAGTACAGCAATTATGTTACAACTAGGTTAGCAAATATTAATTAAATAATTTCCTGCCATAACAATGGGTACCTGGAACTTGTAGGGAAATTTAACTCATGATATCTACTGAGGTGAATTTCTGTAGTAGCTATATTTCTGATAATTTACACTGCTCTCAAAAAGCATTATAGAATGGTGATGCAGTTTATGATTTTTTCCCCTAATGCTATTTGAAATATTTATTATTCACAGTGGGTGAACTCACTCTCAGTTTTTGTAATCTCTGCTCTTCTCAATTCCTAATTTTCACCTCAGTCTGTTACATCTTAGGAAATGACACCGCCTTCACCCTACTGCGGAAATAATAAATGTGCGAGTCATCTGTGTTTTCTTTATCTGTACCTTCCTCAAATCAATTCATCAGTAAAATGTTCAAATTTTGTAATATAAATCTTTTTTTTCCTCTGTCCATTTTCAATACTATCACCATTTCTTGAATTCTATCCTATCTTATTTGGACTAAATCATGAAAGTGTTAGCTATGACTGTCTAATTGGTATTACCAATCCTCTATGCACTCCTCAACCAAGATGAAACAAAGAAAATCTTTTTAACTCACAAATTTTTTTTTTTGTACATATTGATTTGGGGGTAGGGAGATAACCTAAATAAGATAACTTTATGTCCTTCTTAAAACTATTTGGCATGTTCCCATTTGGGGCTTTTACACTTTTTATTTAGGGCTTCTTTTCAGTGTTCTTAATATAAGACTTCCTGGGGTCCTAAACCTCATGCACAGTAAGTACTAATTATAATTCATAATATAAATTTCAGACTCAAGGTTAAAAAGTCAGCATGAGGCATAAATGAGATGGTGCCCGGTGATCACATAGGTCTCTGGAAAGAAAGAAGTTCCATTTTGACATTCAGAAATAGTTTCACTTGTTTCCATAGCTTGATTTTTAGATGGTGTTCTTCAGGCTCCTTCTTGTTGCATTATTCAAGCACACAGGGTCGTTTAGTTAATTTCCTCAGTGGTGTGGAGGTGTTCATGGAAGAAAGCCAATTGAAGAAAGAATGCACTGTGGATAAAAGTAAAGCCTTCAGAGGTACACAAGTCAGAGAGAACCTGTGCACTTGGGACCCATAATCATCGTGTATGGCTGGGACAATGGCTTTGTTCAGGGTAGAAGGAACTGAGTGTTACTGAGTCATAAAGGGAGGGCTTTCTCACAATAGGAAGGAGTTGGGATTTTGTCTTGAAGGCTGTTGGGAGGCATTGAAGAATTTTATTAGGTCTACTGTTGATTTTCAAATTCTTGTGGGTTCAATTTTTCTTCAGTGTTTGACAACAAAACTCTCCAAAGCCCATCTTGAAAATACAAATCAAATCCAATAGCTTTAAATCACTGAAGATGAAACATGCCTTCAAACTTGAGGAAACTGAATGACAATGAAGTTTGGTCAGAACACCACTTCTTGAAATTGCCTCTCCCACACCTTCAAAGTAATCATGGAATTTCAGGCTGTGGTGAACATGAAGTATAAATATTTAGTGATTTTTAACCTAATGGTTAGAAAGAAGAAGGATATGCTCAGAAACAGATAACTGTACTACCAATTAAAATTCTTCACCAGCAATGTGTTAATTTCTAAATCTAATATGTGGAAAATATTGTGTGGAAAAGGATATATTTTTACCAAATTTACAACATAGATTTCTCCTTATCTCTATGTAGGCATCTTCTAAAAAGTAAAGACGTTAGTGAAATTAGATATATTTAAAACTAGGCATTATTTTTAAAATGTAAGTGAAAGATTTACAATTAGAGCCATCTATTGCATTTACTATATTTTGTGCATATTTCAAGAGCATCAAAATAAAGTAATCCCAAAACATTGTGAATGGCAGAAGCACATGAAATGAAGAATTAGAAAATGCACACAAAATATATTATGAATAATATAAAAATAACTTTGAATATTTGAACTTATTAAATTAGAACCTTAGATTAGAGTAAACCAAGGAGAAGAATTAGAATACTGAGCAACCAGATGTGTTTGACCCCAAGGGCATACAAAGCAATTAAGCCCAACCTTTTTTTCCCTGAGAGCAAACACACATCATCCTCAGTCTCTTCGGATCTGCATTTGTGAGTATCACATGGGAAATAGGATAAGTAGCTAACAATCATAGCCAGGATAATTTTATGGAATATAAGAAACAACATAATTACAACTTTGGATTGACCAAGTAGCTGGAGTGAAGAAGAAATAAACAGAGGGAGAAAAATGGTGTTTCAGCTGTGGGAGATCTTAAAGATTTACACACATGGGAAATGCTGGGAAGCTACATATGGAAATGAGAGGAACCCATATTCATTCATTACAAAAAAATATACCAATTATTAGGCATAAGGTGAATGGAGTTTGTAGCCTTAGCTGGTATAGTTTACTGGGAAAAAAAAGACAGGCTCGGATTTTAATCCTAACTCAACTTTTAGTTGTTTTCCATAGTGTAATTACGTACGTTTTATGTTGCTCCCTACATTTCTCTGCAAGATTGGAATATTAGTACCTCCTTGGTGGGAGTGGTTGTAAAGTTTAAATGAGATAACATATCTATTAGTATAGTACTAGGAACATACTTGGTGCCAAACAATAAAGGGTAGTCATTTTATTTTTTATTGACTTTATATAGTGTATCCATTTAAACCTCAATATTTGTGTGTGTGTGTGTGTGTGTGTGTATTACATATATATATCTTCTGAATTTCCACTGTTTCTAGGAGATCTTGAAAAGTGGAGTAGCAGGTCTGATGAGTGCGTAACTTGCCATTCAGAATTATTTTATAAAACTAATTAGCAAAAGTACTAAATGTTATATTAGTGTTTTTCATTGTTCTAGAAACATACAAGTATCTGTTTGAAATTGAATTGAATGGAAAATAAAACCAATGTGTTTTAAAAGCTCATTTAAAAATGCATGACTAAATTCTCAATCCTCCATCAACCGACTTTATAAAAGAAAAAGCACGTAAGTTATTTGAGCCATGGATTTTATCAGCACTATGAGAATGGTTTACATGAGGAATTTCAACCTCTTTTCTCTGGCCATATATAATTTTTTCCTTGTTTCATTTGATTCTTTTTATATTTTATTATCCAAACTCTGGATTTATAAGTTTTTCTCCTTTAATATAAAATTATCTTGTTCAAAAAAGTAATTTTAAATAATTTTAAAATGTAATTTTAAAATAAATATTTGCTATATTTTCTTTATCTTTTTGATATTAAATGAAGTAAATATCTTAAAATATATAAAACTAAGGTCAATGGATGACTAAGGTAAACGAAGGAAACACATTAGTAAAGTAAATACAAATGTATTAGTATTAAGATTGATGTAATCTATACTCACACAGCATATGTTATGCATTAGAAGCTTTATTTTATGCATTTATTGGGGGAAACCCTACCCCTGATATTCAACTTGGGTTCTTTTCTATTTCCTTAAGCATCAGCTGGTCTTAGAAATAAAGGGAAAGAGTACAAAAGAGAGAAATTTTAAAGCTGGGTGTCTGGAGGAGACATCACATGTCAACAGGTTCCGTGATGCTCCTTGAGCTGTAAAACCAGCAACATTTTATTAGTGATTTTCAAAAGGGGAGGGAGGGTACGGATAGAGTGTGGATCACAGAGAACACATACTTTACAAGGTAGTAAAATATCACAAAGCAAATGGAGGCATGATGAGATCACAGGACCACAGGACGGGGCAAAATTAAAATTGCTAATGAAGTTTCAGGCACGCATTGTCATTGATAACATCCTATCAGGAGACAGGGTTTGAGAGCAGACAATCAGTCTGACCAAAATTTATTAGGCAGGAATTTCCTCGTCCTATTAAGTCTGAGAGTGCTACAGGAGACCAGGGCTTATTTCCAGCCCTTCGCCTTTGACCATAAAAGAGACCCACCCTCAAAGGGGCCATTTCAGAGGCCTACCCTCAGGGGCCATTCTCTTTCTCAGGGAAGTTCCTTGCGGAGAAAAAGAATTCAGCGATATTTCTCCTGTTTGCTTTTGAAAGAAGAGAAATATGTCTCTGTTCTGCCCTGCTCCCCAGCAGTCAGAGTTTAAGGTTATCTCCCTTGTTCCCTGAAGATTGCTGTTATCCTGTTCTTTTTCCAAGGTGCCCAGATTTCATATTGTTCAAACACACATGCTCTACAAACAATATGTGCAGTTAACACAATCATCACAGGCGACATACATCCTCCTCAGATTATGAAGATGATGGGATTAAGAGATTAAAATAAAGACTGGCATAGGAAATCACAAGGGTATTGATTGGGGAAGTGATAAGTGTCCATGAAATCTTCACAATTTATGTTCAGAGATTGCAGTAAAGACAGGAACAAGAAATTATAAAAGTATTAATTTGGGGAACTAATAAATGTCCATGAAATCTTCACAATTTATATTCTTCTTTCTGCCATGGCTTCAGCCGGTCCCTCTGTTCAGGGTCCCTGACTTCCCACAGCACATTAAAAGGTTAATTTTTAAAAATATTATCTTTACTAGTCATGAGCATATGTATCACTGATGCCAATTTATGTCAACCTATTAGTGCATTTTAAGCTTCTGGGAAGGTCAATGAAAGAAGCACTGGATCCAAAGGCTAAATTGAATTGTACTTTTGCTAGTAACTTTAGACAAATTATTTCTCACCCCTATCTTCCAATTTAATGATCAAACAGTGTTAATAATACATATCCTTGTTATCACTGCAATTTAATGGGACTCAGGTTAACAAATCTATGTGAATGAGTGTTGAAGAGTTGAAAGTGTAACTATTATTTATATTGCTTAAAAAAAAATGGGTTATAGAGCCAAATAAAAATAGCTTGGAATTTTCCTCCTCTTCTTCATAGAGCCAAATACCTTGACAAGCTACTTAGCATCTCTGAACCTCAGGGTAATCAGCAAAGTTGAGGTAGTAATGCATAGCTTGGAGGTTGAATATAAAGTTACATCGAAACAACACATCCCAAAATAACTAGTATACTGTCTGGCCCTTAAAAATTTACTGAATAAATGATGATTTTCCTGTCTGCTGTATCTTGCATTATGAATTTATTTAACATAATTAGTGCTAGAAACCTTACAAAAGGAAAAGGCAAATCACAGATTATATTTTCAATAGGTTTTTAAAAAATCAAAATATATAATAAACTCTACCAGAGCAATAAGCAAATTAAGAATAAACAGCCCTGTAGAAAACAAGCAATTTAAGGAATCAGAAACTGAAATGGCCAATAAACACAGGGAATTATTTTCACAGTATTCTCATTTGAAGAGCTAATAAATAACAGTGATATACAATTTCATATCCATAGTGGCAAATATTTTCAATTTGCACAATTACTTTTATTATAACTGAGGATAAACAGAAATTCTTATACATAATTTTTTATTGCCTAATAAAGTTGTATGTGTGTATCCCTGAATTCAGCAATTTCACCAGAAAGCATATAATTGAGAAACTCTAATAAATGGACCAAAAGAAATGCCAAAACAGTTCCAAGCTATCTCAGTAGAAGAATGGATAAATAAACCTTGTTTTTATTATAAATTGAATATTAAAAAGCAATAAAAATTAATCAGATCTACATTTATCAACATTTAAAACCTCAAAAACACAATGTTAAGTCTAAAAAATCATAAAATTATATATACAGTAGAGTAGTTTAAATTTACAAATCAATTTCATATATATTAAATCATATTAATTTATTTTTTAATGCAAAAGCATGATAGTAAAATTTACACCAACCTGAGAATCACGGATCTTTCTGGGAAGAGAGTCCAGGAACAAGCATGGGGTACATCTATATTCTATAAATTATATATATATATACACACACATACATACTAGGAAGAATGATAACTTCTGCATCCCAGTGTGGGTATTATCAATGTGCATAACAATTCTTCTTAAGGCTGTTAAAACCACCATTCTCACTACCAAAATATTATGGTTCATTTTGTTTGGAATAAGCTCAATAATCTATGTTGTGCTATCATTATGTTGTGTTATTATTATTGTGTTGTTTAATGAGCAAACCAAGTTTATGAATGTGTGAACAGTGGATGGATTCCATTTTGAGAGACATTGATTTATAACAATGAAATACAGACCAATTAAAAGCCACAATTTCTTCATGTGTGATTTTTAAAATATCTTATTTTACTCGAATAACAGTTGTTTTAGAAATTTAGTCTAATTTTTCTTGTGCACTCTGATAAATTACCTCCTACTTAATGTTGTGTATTTTCAGTAAAAAGTTTACCTAATATTTCCATATATTTGCTAGGACACATCTGAGTTGAATTCCTCATTATGACTCTTACAGTTTATATGACCTAAAACAATTTCTGTTTCATCAGTTGTAAAATTGGTGTGAAATATTACAAGGTTTTGTGAGGATTAATGTGTGATGACATATGTAAGAACATAGGACTATGCTTGGCACACAGTACCACAAGACTTTGTACTATGTGCCAAGCACAGTCCTATGTTTTTACATATGTTATTAGCATAAGTCATAGTACAAAGGATTATTAGCAACTTTATCAACACTGTCACTATTACCAGCAGGCCATTCAATTATTTAGAAATAGTTAGCATTTTATGGTTGTTAGCTCTTTAAGTCAATACTTTACATGATTTTGAAAGTCCTCCTTAATTTCACCACACTCTCCCACATGTTAAGCTGATCTCTTTACCACATTGTATCTTAAATCAGCATGCTCTTACCAGACCTACGGCTCTTGATCTTTTATCAGCCTCACCTACAATGTCCTTTTCTTTCCATTTGTTTAATCCCATCTATCTTCCAAAGCTTGCCTCAAATCTCATCTTATCTACAGTTTCATTGATTTGATTTAAATCTTCTCAACCAATATTTATATTGTCTGTATCAGGTAGTTTACTGGTTAATTATGTTCTACCTTACATTCCTCTCTGATGTTTTATATTAACATCGTCACCACAAAGTAAACTGTTTGAAACTGTGGGCTGCATCTGTGATTTCTTTCATCACTCTGATAGAACATTACAGAATCATAAGTGAGTAGCAGATATTTGATACATTTAGACTGTAATAAAAAATAACCCATTATATTTTTCCTAGCATCCGATTATGTTTATCACTCATCAGTTCAAGGAAAATATCTCTGCCATAAATGGTGGTTTCCAATAAAATTTATTTCACTTAATAATTCATGTTGTACTCAGTTTATCTCTTGTCTAAGGTAAACTATCCAGGAAGAAAACTTTTAACAACTTTTCAATGTCACTACAAATACCTTTTGGATTTTTATAAATAATTTTTACTAACATAATTAAGAGTGAACAAGTAGGACAATAGAATAAGAATGATTAGTCCGAAAGGTATGAAAGAGTAGAGCATCAGCAAAATAGGGCTGCTATTTATTATGGTTTTTTTTTTTTGCTTTAATTAGGCCCATTAATCTGAGACATAACCTGGGACTATAAAAGAAATAAGTAAAGAATCAAATACTTCTCCTAACAGGAGACCAAGTTAAAATAAGGTGCCTTGGATAGTCACAGTAAAGCCCCAATTCTTAAAGGACAGAAGCACTTCACACTGTAGCAATCCTGTAAGGCAGTTTCAAAAATATTACAGATTATTCTGGTTAAAGCCTCCATCCCTCATAGGATGATCATTTAGTTTAGAGCAAAAAAAAAAAAAAATGCATATCAGATTATAATTTATAACACTGCCTAAAATATGAAGTCTTATAGCTATTTTAAGTTTAAAACATGTTTTAATAATTACCCTTCTGAACTTCTAGGAGCAATAATATATTACTAAAACTTTTGCTCTGTTTGAAGTTTTAGAAAATTATAGTTAATTTATGAAACATTAAAATATTCTTTCTATCAATGCTCAGTGATGAAACTATTGTTCTAAAAATATAATTTATAATAGATATATTTTTATAAATTTCTCAATCTTCTTTATACATGCAAATATTTTTAGTCTTTTATAAGCTTCATCAGCAATTCCTCTAAAGCTTTGTCAGGAAGGTGATTCAGAATATCCCAGGCACTTTAATTCATTACAGTGTTGGAAACCAAATGATGAACTAACATAGATCCTGTATTCAAAAGAATAACTTTCCGGAAATGGCTTATAGAATAGAGATAAATTATAAGCAAAACATATTAAGGTGTTTCCAAGCATGTGGTCCATAAAATGTCATGTTCTAAAAATCACTGTTAATAATCATAATAAACTTTTTATCATTATAAACTTTTTATTATCATAAATTTTTTCTTCAATACATTCCTCTGTATTCTGACTTTGAAGCTTAAAGTTTAGATAATATTTCTGCCTTCTAGGTTATAACAATCTGCATTCATTCATTATTTGTTTATTCATCAACCATTTTTAATGAATGAAATTAGACAGTAGAGTACAAAAATAATTAGTATGCCTCTTCAGTCTTCAAGAGCTTCATAGCTCATCAGAGACAGAGACAGAGAGAAAGACAGAGAGAGAGAGAGAGAGAATTATAATTGTACCATTTGTGTATTAAACCCTGAATCCACCAGGAAGGAGAAACATAAACGTAATTATAATTGTAGCATTTATATATTGAACCCTGATTCCACCAGGAAGGTAAAACATCATTTTGTAATGTTTTCTGTTTTCCTGGGGTTGTGATTAAATCGTAGGAGCATGTGTATCCAAGGCTATGAGTGTGTTGGGGCAGGAGAAGATCTGTTTTCTGAAGTTATTCATTGAGACATACGAGCTGTCAGTAGCCCCCTATCGCAGAGCCCAAGCATTCACCCAGTTATTTCCCTGAGTCTCTAGCTCAGCAGGTAATGTACAGAGGCCTTTGTTCTCCAGACTACACATTTCTAATATGCCCCCAGGTATCCAATCAGTGAAACATCACATAGCATCCCACAAATCCCATCTCCATCCTTATTCTCTTCTTACTCATCATGGTTTTTCCTCAAAGACAAATTCCTTGTCCCAAGGTTGTTTGCCTCAGATATACCTTGCATAGTCTCCTTAATGGCTAGAAAATTTTGGAAATGTAAGTTCAGAGGCTAATAAAGGATTTCTGTTTTCTGCCTTGTAATCCCTCGCTCTTCTTAAGAGAAGGAAACTCAAAGTACTGTCTCCTCTCTGGAGGATGAGGGAGGGGTGGACTGTACAGAGAAATAGGGAGATTTTTAAAAATATTATGACATGACAATTTAACAAGATCAGCAGAAGAAATAATTCTGGAGGACTATCGAAATGCAATACTAAAAAGACAAGCAGGTCTCACAAAAAGACTGTATGTTTCCTGACATTTGAAGGAAAAGTATTTGTACTGACTGGAGAAATGGAAGAAAATATCATTCAAGGACAATGATGTATGAAGCTCACAAAGGAGAAAGGCAGTGCCTTCCCTTTTCCTAAATAAGAGGATGTAATGACAATCAATGGCATAAAATGGAATTCTGACATGCTGATTAAATGGGAAGAAGAGGGATCAGAGCAGGAGGAAGCAGTGTCTAGCAGTGAGTGATAGGGACTCAGTGGTGAATGTGAAGAATGCAAAAATGGGATGGAGTAATGCTTATACAGAAAAATGTGGACTGACATCATCGATTTCACTTAGAAATTCCTTTTAAAAAATGACCAAAAGGATATGGCACTAATCCTGAAGTCATGTGCCAAATGACCGAAGATTGTTGCTCAAGAGTGCCACATATCCTGAAAATCTCTTAAAATTCTGAAAATCTCCTGAAAATCAAAGAATGTCTCACTTCCTCCATTCAATGAGGAAGCCCAAGAAATACATGAAGGTGTGAGCCAGAGGATCAGTCACTTAATTAACCAAAGAAGATTTTCTATAAAGCACAAATTATTTTCGAGAAATGCTGATAGAAAATTAAGCTCCACTACTTCTTTGAATTTCTCGATCTCTGACCTTGCTGATACCTGAACTGGGCCTTGATGATTTCCACTTTTCTTTTTCTTTCATTTCTAAGAAATATGGGCTTGGTATAGTAATATTTTTCTTTAAAACATCCAAACGCTGTTGTGGCATTTTAGGTTTCCTCAGATCAATAATATAAATTTTATTGATTTCTCATGAAATTGAAGGTTTAAACTTATTGTCCTCTAAAATTTCCTGTAAAATTGTAATGGTTCGTGGAGAAAATACATTTATAAACCAATGCCTTAACTGATGACTACTAGAAGAGAGATTCAGGGAAATAAGAATTAATTATAAGCCTGTCAATTTCATATTATTAGATCAGGTGAATATTACTATGAAATAATGTCAAAAAAAGGTGTACATTCTTTAGAAGATAAAAATAGGTTGAATTCTACCTATTTGAAGATTCAGAACTGGAGGATTTGGTAGGGTTAAAATAATACGTTTTTTGAATGATATTTCTTTTTCACTTTCTTTTACCACACAGATATTTTTTATTTTTGAAGCTTTCCAATTAGTAAGGAGGATAATTTTATACTTCATATAAAGGCACTATCACCTTTGAGATTGTCAGCTTTTATAATCAATAATGTGTGGATACTCTAAATCGTATTACATGAGTTTAGTGTTGTAATATGGAGGTACAATATGCTTTGCTGGAGGAATCTTGGCTTTACCTCTTAGTTTTGTCCAAAGTTTTTAATGTCCCAGTGCCTACATACGTGGAAATTAAATGACATAATGCATTCAAAAATCTTACTCAGCATCTGGCAAATAGTTCGGGGATGATAACTCAAAGTGTGGGATTCAGAAAAATCAATATTTTAAGTATTTTACAAATGAGAATAGTTAGCTTTCAAGTACGGTGATTCTTTGTTTTTACTTTTTCTGGTTTCTTTGTTCTTTTCTTACAAACTTCATGGTATGAATAATGCTGATCAGGGACAACAAAGAAGGGAGTGAATGAAGAGTTTTTGGTTACTGTTTTGCAAAAGCCATCATTCATGCCTTTATTTCCCCTTCCACACAAAAATTTCAGCGTGGTTTATTTTCATGCTGATATTATTTGATGTTGATCAATTTGGACAGATAAGCACTACAGATGTGGAAATCCCTACACATTAATTGTATTCAATTACAGTCATATGTACTTCTGAAAAGCAACTCAAGATATTGACAATTTATTGTGCACAAAAGAATGCCTTCTGTGCCTCTATTCTGTGATAGTCAGAAATTGAATTGGGATCATTTATATTGTAATAAGATCACTTTCCATCTACAATTAATACTTGGCCTCTGAAATCTAATACATCATATAGTTTTATTATATTACAGTAGTGGAATCCATAGTATGTAGACCTTGTATCCTCCCATTACACATCTGTACTCTCAAGCAAGACAGAGGAAGCAGATGTAGCTTGTCCCATTCAATACTCATAATAATTTAGTGAAGCAGGTGTCTCCATCCTCATGGGATAGATCAGGAAGCCACTTGAGAGGTAAGATGCCCTGGTCAGACATATTCCTGTAAGAATATGCCTTGAGGCAGTAAGGCAGCACATTCCACAGTCAGACTCAGAATTCTGATAATCAGAATCTGGCAAAATCTGTTATTCTGATTCAGTTTGCAATTATCTTGACACTATCCCCCTTGTTTTTATGCAAAAACAATTGAACATGTTTTAAATATAAATTGAAAGCCACATAAAGACATTGACATTAAGTTTGAAAGTGCTTTGGTCCCTGAAATTTCCATCCAAACATAGTCACACTTTTGAGTATTTCAGATCAGTGATTGCAAAGAAAATCCCATAGCTTTGATTGTTGCCTTTAAGAATTGCACTTTTTAATCATGACTTTCAAAGTCTGGGAGGAACTCTAAGAAAAAATTTATATGAGCAAAGAGTACCTTTAGGAACTACAGAAGCAAGAGCAAATACATCCAAAAGCTAGCAGAAGGCAAGTAATAACTAAGATCAGAGCAGAACTGAAGGAGATAGAGTCACAAAAAACCCTCCAAAAAATCAGTGAATTCAGGAGCTGGTT
Source organism: Papio anubis (assembly GCF_008728515.1). Classification (NCBI taxonomy): domain Eukaryota; kingdom Metazoa; phylum Chordata; class Mammalia; order Primates; family Cercopithecidae; genus Papio; species Papio anubis. The sequence goes on from NC_044990.1 coordinate 39,967,556, forward strand.
TTCTGAAAAGATCAACAAAATTGATAGACCACTATCAAGACTAATAAAGAAGAAAAGAGAGAAGAATCAAATAGATGCAATAAAACATTATAAAGGGGATATCACCACCGACCCCACAGAAATACAAACTACCATCAGAGAATACTATAAACACCTCTACACAAATAAACTAGAAAACCTAGAAGAAATGGATAATTTCCTGGACACTTATACCGCCCCAAGACTAAACCAGGAAGAAGTTGAATCCCTGAATAGACCAATAGCAGGCTCTGAAATTGAGGCAATAATTAATAGCCTATCAACCAAAAAATGTCCAGGAACAGACGAATTCACAGCCGAATTCTACCAGAGGTACAAGGAGGAGCTGGTACCATTCCTTCTGAAACTATTCCAATCAATAGAAAAAGAGGGAATCCTCCCTAACCCATTTTATGAGGCCAACATCATCCTGATACAAAAGCCTGACAGAGATACAACAAAAAAAGAGAATTTTAGACCAATATCCCTGATGAACATCGATGCAAAAATCCTCAATACAATACTGACAAACCGAATCCAGCAGCACATCAAAAAGCTTATCCACCATGATCAAGTGGGCTTCATCCCTGGGATGCAAGGCTGGTTCAACATACACAAATCAATAAACGTAATCCAGCATATAAACAGAACCAAAGACAAAAACCACATGGTTATCTCAATAGATGCAGAAAAGGACTTTGACAAAATTCAACAGCCCTTCATGCTAAAAACTCTCAATAAATTCGGTATTGATGGAACGTATCTCAAAATAATAAGAGCTATTTATGACAAACTCACAGCCAACATCATACTGAATGGGCAAAAATTGGAAGCATCTCCTTTGAAAACTGGCACAAGACAGGGATGCTCTATCTCACCACTCCTATTCAACATAGTGTTGGAAGTTCTGGCTAGGGCAATCAGGCAAGTGAAAGAAATAAAGGGTATTCAATTAGGAAAAGAAGAAGTCAAATTGTCCCTGTTTGCGGATGACATGATTGTATATTTAGAAAATCCTATTGTCTCAGTACAAAATCTCCTTAAGCTGATAAGCAACTTCAGCAAAGTCTCAGGATACAAAATCAATGTGCAAAAGTCACAAGCATTCTTATACACCAGTAACAGACAAACAGAGAGCCAAATCATGAATGAACTCCCATTTACAATAGCTTCAAACAGAATAAAATACCTAGGAATCCAACTTACAAGGGATGTAAAGAACCTCTTCAAGGAGAACTACAAACCACTGCTCAGTGAAATAAAAGAGGACACAGACAAATGGAAGAACGTACCATGCTCATAGATAGGAAGAATCAATATTGTGAAAATAGCCATACTGCCCAAGGTAATTTGTAGATTCAATGCCATCCCCATTAAGCTACCAATGACTTTCTTCACAGAATTGGAAAAAACTGCTTCAAAGTTCATATGGAACCAAAAAAGACCCCACATTGCCAAGACAATCCTAAGCCAAAAGAACAAAGATGGAAGCATCACGCTACCTGACTTCAAACTATACTACAAGGCTACAGTAACCAAAACAGCATGGTATTGGTACCAAAACAGACATATAGACCAATGGAACAGAACAGAGCCCTCAGAAATAATACCACACATCTACAACCATCGGATCTTTGACAAACCTGACAAAAACAAGAAATGGGGAAGGGATTCCCTACTTAATAAATGGTGCTGGGGAAATTGGCTAGCCACAAGTAGAAAGCTGAAACTGGATCCTTTCCTTACTCCTTATACAAAAATTAATTCAAGATTGATTAGAGACTTAAATGTTGTACCTAAAACCATAAAAACTCTAGAAGAGGCCGGGCGCGGTGGCTCAAGCCTGTAATCCCAGCACTTTGGGAGGCCGAGACGGGCGGATCACGAGGTCAGGAGATCGAGACCATCCTGGCTAACACGGTGAAACCCCGTTTCTACTAAAAAATACAAAAAACTAGCCGGGCGAGGTGGCGGGCACCTGTAGTCCCAGCTACTCGGGAGGCTGAGGCAGGAGAATGGCGGGAGCCCGGGAGGCGGAGCTTGCAGTGAGCTGAGATCCGGCCACTGCACTCCAGCCTGGGCGCCAGAGCGAGACTCCGTCTCAAAAAAAAAAAAAAAAAAAAAAACTCTAGAAGAAAACCTAGGTAATACCATTCAGGACATAGGCATGGGCAAGGACTTCATGTCTAAAACACCAAAAGCAATGGCAACAAAAGCCAAAATTGACAAATGAGATCTAATTAAACTAAAGAGCTTTTGCACAGCAAAAGAAACTACCATCAGAGTGAACAGGCAACCTACAGAATGGGAGAAAACTTTTGCAATCTACTCATCTGACAAAGCGCTAATATCCAGAACCTATAAATAACTCAATAAATTTACAAGCAAAAAAACAAACAATTCCATCAAAAAGTGGGCAAAGGATATGAACAGACAGTTCTCAAAAGAAGACATTCACACAGCCAACAGACACATGAAAAAATACTCGTCATCACTGGCCATCAGAGAAATGCAAATCAAAACTACGATGAGATACCATCTCACACTAGTTAGAATGGCAATCATTAAAAAATCAGGAAACAACAGGTGCTGGAGAGGATGTGGAGAAATAGGAACACTTTTACACTGTTGGTGGGATTGTAAACTAGTTCAACCATTGTGGAAAACAGTGTGGCGATTCCTCAAGGGTCTGGAACTAGAAATACCATATGACCCAGCCATCCCATTACTGGGGATATACCCAAAGGATTATAAGTCATGCTGCTATAAAGACACATGCACACGTATGTTTATTGCAGCACTATTCACAATAGCAAAGACTTGGAATCAATCCAGATGTCCATCAGTGACAGACTGGATTAAGAAAATGTGGCACATATACACCATGGAATACTATGCAGTCATAAAAAAGGATGAGTTTTTGACCTTTGTAGGGACATGGATGCAGCTGGAAACCATCATTCTCAGCAAACTATCGCAAGAACAGAAAACCAAATACTGCATGTTCTCACTCATAGGTGGAAATTGAACAATGAGATCACTTGGACACAGAAAGGGGAACATTACACACTGGGTCCTTTTGTGGGTAGCGGGGGCGGGGAGGGATAGCATTAGGAGATATACTTAATGTAAATGACGAGTTAATGGGTGCAGCACACCAACATGGCACATGTATACATATGTAACAAACCTGCACATTGTGCACATGTACCCTAGAACTGAAAGTATATATATAATAAAAAAGTACCTTTAGAAGACAGCACAGGCAAAACCAAAGGGTATCTATGGAATTGGAGTAGGGAGGTAAGACAATGTAAGTCACTTCAATTAACTGCACAATTATTTCATTCAAGAAACTCTCTATTTGATTTTCAATTTTCTAATTATACAGCACATGATTAAATAATCTCTAAATTTAAATATCATCTTCTAAAATAAAGGAGCACTTTGATAATCTTGAAATTTTGTTTTTGTTTTGTTCATAAATGTGTTAGGTGCAAGGAGTCTGTTGCTCTTTGGATCACAGCATTTCACTCATGTTGGCAATTAACTTAATAATTATTAACCTTCCTTCCTGCCCCATAAATGAATGTGAAGATCCTCTAAAAACACACAGATTAAAGATAATTTAATTTTAAAAATTAGTGAACTGATATCACTAGACTTCTTACTCCTGCACAAATATTAAATCGGAATATTCTCCAAGCATTTTATATATCTAGAAATAAAATTATCCACTACAAAGTATAAGAATGACAGCAATTCAGACTTTGTAAATTAAATTGTGTGATTCATGTATTTTCTAAGAATCTGAATGACTTTCAAATGAGCCAGCTACTTTATGTTCTCTAATCCTTCTTAGAAAATATAATGGAAGAAATATGCTGAATCTTCTCTTTACATGAATACTTCCACACAAGAGCCTTTTAAACATATGCTCCAAACATTTTATTTCTTTAATTGGATTACATTTTTCCTAGTTTCTTCAGAATCACAATTTGGTAAAAAGAATTCAAAATGATCTTTCTTTTCAGAGGTAGCATTAAAGTTTCAAGCCGTAGAGCATCTCACAATCATTTTGGTAACAGGTTCACTGATGTAAAATAATTTATATGAATGAAGTGTTTGTTGATAAGAACGTGCTTATAGAATCTCTGAAGAGCCGCTGAAGAAAATTCACATGTGCTTCTTATCACTGAAATTTAATATTGTTTGGGAATGATTATTTTCATTTGTCAATTTTCATTCTGTCCATAAATATTTAGATTGTTCAGACATAAAGAAATGGAAATGGTCTTGTACTCTTAAAGGAGAAAGTAAGCTTCCATATAAATATATCAAATAAAATACATATCTGTGTAAAAGACAGAGACTAACCCTTTGTATGAAAAAATGTATTTTTAGGTAAAAATTATCAAATTATCATTTTGACCTGTATGTCATGAAGAGTAGGTTTCTTTTTAAAACTAGAAATTCAGCCGGGTGTAGTGGCTCACGCCTGTAATCCCAGCACTTTGGAAGGCTGAGGCGGGCGGATCACAAGGTCAGGAGATCGAGACCACAGTGAAACCCCGTCTCTACTAAAAATACAAAAAATTAGCCGGGCGAGGTGGAGGGCGCCTGTAGTCCCAGCTGCTCGGGAGGCTGAGGCAGGAGAATGGCGTGAACCCGGGAGGCAGAGCTTGCAGTGAGCTGAGATCGCGCCACTGCACTCCAGCCTGGGTGACAGAGTGAGACTCTGTCTCAAAAAAAAAAAAAAAAAAAAAACTAGAAATTCAGGTCATTTTGTCACCTACATGTGAGAGAGGCTTACTCATGAGAGCTCTTCAGTAAGAGGATTGTTTGGCCACTTTCATTGCAACTGAAAAATGCCCTTTAATGTCACACATTATATTAATGTTACCTCTGAAAGCAAAACTTCAGAGCAGAGGAATTATCAACTTATTTATTTGAATTTTAAGTAACCATAAACATTATAATTCTAAGAAACACACTTTTGAAAATGTGAATATTAATAAGAAAAAATCTAAAGTCTAAAGCAAGATTATCACTTTACTTACGTAAAAGGACAATATATCAGAAAACATTTTGACATTGTAAAATGATATGCAAATGTAAGCATTATAATTACTAAAATTTAATTGGAATTTCCATAGATTTTCACGTAACTCTTTTTCATTTCTACTTTCTTTGTGTATATGCTTATGGATTAAACAATAGCCATTTCAAAGTAAAATTTTAACTTCTTGGTTATTTACAAATATTTCTTGTACTGTTCTATATAAGAATCTTGAATATAAAACTCAAGGCTATGAATTGAATTGTGTTCCCACTGAATTCAATTATTGAAACCCTAATTCTTAGTGCAATGGTATTTGGAGATGGGGCCTTTGAGAAATAACTAGGCTGAGACGAGTTCATGAGCATGGACCCTCATGGTGGAACTAGTCCCTCTAGAAGAAGGAAGAAACACCCTAGCTGTTTCTGTCATGTGGGGACACAGTGGGTAGGCAGGTCTCTGCAAGCCAGCAAGAGAACCCTCACCAGAACCCAACTTTGTGGCCAACCTGATCTTGGACTTTCATCCTTCAGAACTATGAGAAAAATCAATTGCTGTTGTTTAAGCCAGTCTACGATGTTTTTGTTATGGCAGGTTAAACTGACTAATACACTCCCGGGTTGATTAACATGGATCAAAGTTCACTATAACTTAACTTTAGTGGTTTCAAAGCATTGAAAATAAGCTTATTCCTTCAAAAACTCTATTAACCACCAAAAATATTAATATGCTTCAAATTCCCGTGAAATAAATGTATTAATCTTCAGGAAATCATGAGACTTATTAGTGTATAAAATTTAATTATTTTTATTATAGAATATAAAATATACTGTATAAATATTTTTTAAAAGATGATAATTTTATAGTCAAATGGTAGGTTCTGAGAGGAGTTTAAATAGTACTTTTATACTTAGGTAAGTGGTCTCCTCTGGAAAAAAAGATATCAGAGTTGAAAGAAAAATAGTACATATACTACAGAAAAAAATTCTACAGACTAACCATAAATTATTATTTTAAAAAATTACTACTACTACTGGCATTAATTTTATACTCCTTATATTAACTCAGTCTTTATGTTTGAAATGAGTCACAATGCAGTGACAGATGACTTTTATGTGCCATTCTATGCCAATTATTTGGAGTTGTTAGATGGCTTTTGTCTCTTTTGTTCTAATAATAGTAATTTCACAAGCTGACTGCATGCTTTTAATCCATAATATTTGGCACATGATACCATTTATTCATCCCATTAGTGTTTAAAGAAATACATTATCACAAATTTACAAATGAGAAAGATGCTTAATTCAATTCATCTGCTTGAATATTGCCCATGCTCCTCTCAGTATATGAAGTAAATATTTTATCAAAGCTTCTATTTTCAAGTTTTCTTAAAATTTGTAAGTGAAAATTTCTATAAAAACTTGATATATATGTAAAAATTCACATATATGATCATTATACTATAGGTTTTATAATTATTTAATGCATATAATTATACAAAGTAAAGGGAAAATAATCTAGAAAAATAAGGAGCTGGTTACAGCTGCAACATCAATAAGAAACATTTTACCTTATTTTTAATGACTATATGATATGGGTGGTATGAACACCACAGATCATTGAGGAACGTTTTTCACCCAGAGTTAGATTAGAATTTATAGTCTTCATTCAACTTGGTGTCATCACTGGTATACCACCTGAACATATTTATATCCACTTAGAGAATTTTCTCATGGTCTTACACAGCTTACTCCTCTTTCTCCATTTCTTTTTTTCCCTTAAATTAATCTTATCCTAACATACAATTACTATTAACTAGTAAACAAGATAAATGTGCTCTGCACCATTATAGAGCATGAAAAATTGAAAAAGTGAATGAATGAATGAATGAATGAGCATTGTCAGCTACTCCAATCTAACCTAATATATTCTCTAAGACCTCTTTTCATGTATGCTTTTTCTCCCTTTTAAGCCATTCATGTCACTGCAATCAGCCATCTTTTATAAACATGTTTTTTGCTTGCTTCTGGGATATTAAATATGTTTCCTCATCCTGACATGTTCTTTCCCATCCGTTTATCCAGCTATACATAAAATAAAACATCAGTTGCTTTCTTTTGGAAAGCATTAGTGAACACTAACGAATTATTTTAGTAGCCCCTAATTCCATGCTCATGTCATACTCTATATACATCTTTTACAGCACATTTGCACCAACTGTTAATTAATCATGTGGTTACTGTTTTGATCTATCTTACTCAATTGTAAACTTCATGAGGACAGGACCATCTGTGCTGATCTGTGCACAATCCAGCAAATATCTGCAGACTGGATAAGTGATGCATTGATTGAGTGTAGGAGAAAACTGTCATTTCAAGTGAGATAGTACAACTGGAAAATTTGCAAACATCATCCTTAGATATAGGAAACTTTGGAGAGAGGGTGACACCATCAGCTTTAGATAAACCATGGTTATGATAACAGTCAAATACAGGAATTTCTAAAGTCAATTATAGGCTTTTCTTCATACCTGATAAAAGATGTAATAGGATTGAAGTTGATCTACATATATGTTAACTACTGTATAAATATTAAATATCAATTGCAGCAGGCTATAGTTCATTTTGTCCATGGCATATGATGAAGTTCAATTACACAGCTGATCAATATTGAAATTGACTATTTGAGGATATTGCAGATAACCAAATGTTATGGTAATACTCATTTTCGTCATTTTTTTTTTTTTTTTGCTACTAACTCAGTGATTCCTCTAAGAATCACTGTTTATGTCTTCCATGTCTGGTTTTTATCATGTCACTGATCATTGCATTGGCTATATGTTGAATGCATGCACATCTCATGCATTTGAGATTTGAGAAATGTGTCTCAAATCTCTAAAAGTATTCCATATTGTCTGAAATTATGTCTCAGTATGTTCTTGCAGTCTATGTCCTGTTAAGACTAATTGAATTTTTTTCACTCCATTATTTTTTATTACATTAATAAATCAATGCAGTCACACATGCTCAAACTGTGCATGAAAATATCATTTTTCTCTTTCAGTTGTAAAACACATATTTACAGCTTAGGAAAACCATGGCATTTTGGCTTATTTTAATTATGCAGAGAGCATGCAACTTTCAACAGGTTTTATCTAGATACTCTACTTTTATGTTTCTTGAAAATATATCCCACTAAAGTTAATTAGTTTATTTTAGTCTTTTATACTATTGGAAATAAGACATATCTTCAACACAAGAAAATCAGCATTACTAAAGCTTACATTTGCAAAGAGAAGAGGAGTACTTTGTAAAATCCAAAACCGATTGCTTTCATATAAAATTGAAATTACATAATACTCCAACTGTTATTTATGCTACTCAGGCACAGAGTATATAAGCCTCAACAATGTGCATCTTATCAGAGTGTTATATAACTAATCACAGTTTAAGAGTTTATCCAAAGACTTTCTAAATGTATTCTAAGTATATTTTTCAGTTGAAGTTGAGGTATGAATTCACAATAATTAAAAAAAGACAGCCAATGATTTCTTTGGAGCGGGGACTTGGCTGTGTTCAGTTATTCTGTTATTCTGAAAACAAAAATATCAAACACCAATTAACAACAGCAATTATTTAAATATAGCCGCTAGATTGATGTATTGTTTGTAATATCCAGGGGAGGAGAGGATATTACTCCCAGTATTGCAGGAAGTGTACACCCCCCTGTGATATTCTTCGTAATATCCGGGGATCAGGAGGGGATACAATGATATTAGTTCCAATATCCCAGGGGGTGTACACCCACCTGTGATATTGTTGCTAATATCCAGGTGGGAAGAGGATGATATTACCTCCAATATCACAGGGGGTGTACATCCCCCTGTGACAGTGTTGATAATATCCAAGGGGTAGATGATATTACTGCCTATATCGCAGGAGGTGTGCACCCCCCCAGTGATATTGTTTGTAATATCTAGAGGGGGAGAGGATGATATTACTCCCAATATCGCAGGTGGTGTACACCCCCTGTGACATTATTTGTAATATCCAGGTGAGGGAGAGGATGATACTACTCCCAATATCGAAAGCGGAATACACACCTCTATGATATTGTTCATAATATCCAGGTGGGGAGAGGATGATATTACTCCCAATATCTCAGAAGGTGTACACATTCCTATTACATTGTTCCTAATATCCCAGGAGGGTGATGACATTACTCTAAATACGCGTGGGGTGTACACTCCTCTGTGATATTGTTTGTAATATCCAGGAAGGGAGAGGATGATATTACTTCCAATATTGCAGGTAATGTACACCCCCTGTGGTATAGTTTGTAATATCCAGGGGGAAGAGGATGATATTACTAACAATATCGCAGGGGGTGCACATTCCCCAATGATATTGTTTTTAATATTCAGGGGAGGAGAAGATATGACTCTTAATATCACAGGGGATGCACTACTGTTCACAATGTCCTGGGTTGAAGAGGATGATATAAATGCCAATATCGCAGGAGGTGGACACCTTCCTGTGAAATTGTTCGAAATATCCGTGAGGGGAGAGGATGAAATTATCCTCAATATTGCAGGGGGTGTCCACCCGCCTGTAATATTCTTCAAAATATTCAGGGGTGAGACAATATTACTCCAAGTATTGCATGGAGTGTACACCCCTCTGTGATATTGTTTGTAATATTCGGTGGGGGGGAGACAGTGATATTACTTTTAATATCGAAGGAGTGTACACCCCTGAGATATTGTTCATAGTATCCAGCGGGGAGCGGATAACATTACTCCCAATATCGCAGGGAGTGTACAACCCCCTGTGACATTGTTCATAATAATCAGGGTGGAAGAGGATCAAATTACTCCCCATATAGCAGTAAGTGTACACCTCCCCTGTGATATTGTACCTAATATCCAGACGGGGGGGGGAGAATGACATTACTCCCAATATCACAGGGCTGTACACACCCTGTGATATTGTTCGTAATATCCATGGGGGGAGTGGATGATAATATTCCCAATATCGAAGTGTGTGTACTCCCCCCTACGATAGTGTATGTACTTCCCCACCCAAGGGTGAAAGAGGATAATATCAATCACAATATTGTAAACACCCTGTGTGTACACCCTCCTATCTTATTGTTTGTAGTATCCATGAGGTGAGAGGATGATATTACTCCCAATATCACAGGGGTCGTACACCCCTTCTGTGATATAGTTCCTGCCATACAGGGGCAAAAAGGATATTACTCCCAAGAGCACAGGTGGTGTACACACCCTCTCGTGATATTGTTCCTAATATCCAACACGGATAAGGATGAGATTACTTTTAATATCACAGGGTGTGTACACCCCCACAATGATATTGTGCGTAGTATCCATGGGGGAAGATTATATTACTTCCAATATTGCAGAGGGTACACTCTCCCTGTGATACTGTACCTAATATCCAGAAAGACAGAGGATGATGTTACTCCCAATATCACAGTGGGCGTACACCTCTCCCTCCATGATAATGTTCCTAATATTCAGAGTGGAAAAGGATGATATCACTCCCAATATCGCAGAAGGTGTACACCCCCCCATGATATTACCCCCAATGTCACAAGGGTTGTATACATTTTCAGTGATACTGTTCCTAACATTCACGGAGGGAGAGGATGATACTACTACAAATATCGCAGAAGCTGCACACCTCTTCTGTGATATTGTTCCTAATATCCATGGAGTAAGATAATAATATTACTCCAGATATCTAAGGGGGTATACACTGCCCCTGTGATATTGTTCCTAATATCCAGGGGGAGAGGATGATATTACTCGCAATATCGCATGTAGTGTACATCCCCGCTGGTATGGTTTCTATATACAGAAAGGTGGGGAGAGAGAAAGTTATTACTCCCAATATCGCAGTGGGGGTACACCTCCCCTGTGATTTTGATTCTGATATCCAAAAAGGAACAGGAAAATATTACTACCAACATGGCAGGGAGTGTACACCCCTCCCACCCTGTGATATTGTTTCTAATATCCAGGGAGAGAGAAGATAATATTGCTCTTAATATCGCAGGGGGTGTACACCCCCTGTCATACTGTTCCTAATATTCAAGGGGGAGAGGATGATATTACTCCCAATATCACAAGGAAATTACACCCCCATATGATTTTGTTCCTAATATCCAGAGGGGAGAAGATGATATTTCTTCCAATATTGCAGGGGGTGTACAAAACTCCTGTGATATTGTTCCTAATATACAAGTGGGGAGAGAATAATATTGTTTGTAATATCCAAGTGGAAAGAGGATTAAATTACTCTCAATATCGAAGGAGGTGTACTCCTCCCCTGTGATATTGTTTCTAATAACCATTAGGGGAGAGGATGGTATACTTTGCAATAGCACAGGAGGTGTACACCCCACTTCTGATTTTGTTAATAATTGCGAGGATGGAAGACGATTATATTATTGTAAATATCTCAGGGGGTGTACAACTGCCCTGTGATATTGCTCTTAATATCCAGGGGAAGAGAGGGTGATATTAATTCCAATATCGAAGGGAGTGTACACCCCCCCCTTAATATTGTTGCTAGTACCATGGGAAGAAGAGGATGATATTACAGTATCGCAGGGGGTGTCCACCCCCTTTGCGGATGTAGTTATTAATGCTTAGGAGACAAGAGTGTGATATTATTCCCAATATCACAGGGGATGTACATCCCCTTTGTGAGACTCTTCCTAATATCCAGCGGCGGAGAGGAGGACATTACTCCCAATATCGTAGGGACTGTACAATCCCCTGTTATATTGTTCCTTATATATAGTTTGGGAGGGAATGATAGTACTTTCAAAATTGCAGAAGGTACACATCCTTCATGTGATATCATTCCCACTATCAAGAAGGGGAGAGGATTATATTACTTCCAATATTGGAGAGGGTGTAAACCTTCCCTGTGATATTATTCCTAACATCCAGGTTGGGAAAGAAAAATATTACTGCGAATATTTCAGGGTGTGTACACCTCTTTGTGATTTTGTTCCTAATATCAACAGGGCAGATGATGATAGTACTCGCAATATCTTAGGGGTTGTACAACCCGCCCTGCGATATTGTTCCTAATATTTAAGTTTGGAGAGGATGATATTACACCTAATATCACAGGAGGTGTACACCTCTTCTGTGATATTGTTCCTAATATCCACAGGAGGAGAGGATAATATTACTTCCAATATCGCAGTATGTGTACACCCCCCTCCACCGTGATATTGTTCTTAATATTCATAGGGGGAGAGGATGATATTACTTTCAATATCACAAGGGGTGTACACACCCCCAGTGATATCGTTCTTAATATCCAGGGGAAGAGACGATGGTGATATTACTCCCAATATCTCAGGGCGTGTACACCCTTCCTGTGATATTGTTTCCAATATCAAGAAACAGAAAGGATATTATTCCTTTCAATATCTCAGGGGGTATACGATATTGGGAATAATATTGTCATCTCCCTCCCCAAATATTAGGAACTTTGATTATTAGGAAAAATAATATCACAGAAGGGGTGTACACCCCATGCGATATTGGGAGTAGTATCATCCTCTAAACTCTAGATATTAGAGACAATATCATGAGGCGCTGTGTACATTAACTGTGATATTGGGAGTAATATCATCCTTCTTCCTTGGGAAATTAGAAACAATATTGCAGGGAGGGTGTACATCCCTTGCCATATTGGAAGAAATATCATCCCCTCCCCTCATGGTTATTAGAAACAATATCACGGCGGGGATGTACACCTCCTTCGATATTGAGAGTAATTTAATACTCTCCCCACTTGGATATTACAAACAATATCACAAGGGGGTGTACACACCCTGTGACAATGAAAGTAATATTCTCTCCCTCTTTGACTATTAGGAAAAATATCACAAGGTGGGTGTACAGTTTCAGCGATATTGGGAGTAACATCACCCTGTCCCCTCCCTGGATATTAGGAACAATATCACAAAAGGCGTGTATACCGCCTGCGATTTTGGGTATCATCCTTTCCCCCTTTGCATATTAGAAAAAAATATCACAGAAGGGGTGTACACCCCCTGAGGTATTGGGATTAATATCATCCTCTTCCCACCTGAATATTAGAACAGTATCACAGGGGAGTTTACACCCTGTGATATTGGGAGTAATATCATCCTCTCCCACCTGGATTTTAGGAACAATATCATGGGGGGTGTTGTACATTCCCTACAATATTGGGACTAATATTGTGATCACTCTCCCCAAATATTAGGAACAATATCAACAGGAGGGTATACAGACCCTGTGATATTGGGAGTAATATCATCCTCTTATTTAGTAAATTCTAGGAACAATATCACAGGGTAAGTGTATACCCTCTGCTACATTGGGAGTAATATCATCCTCTCCCTCACTGTATACTAAAAACAATATAACAGTGGGAGTGTACACCCCTGTGATACTGGGAGAAATATCATCCTCTCCCTTACTGGATATTAGAAACAATATCACAGAGGGGGTTACACATTTTGCAATATTGGGACTATTATCATCCTTTACCTTCCTGGATATTAGAAACAATATCACGGGGGGTGGGGTGTACATTTCCTGCTATTTTGGGAGTAATATCACCCTCCTGCCCCTGGATATTAGAAACAATATCACATACAGGGTTTACACCCTCTGTGATATTGAAACAAATGTCATTCTCTATCCTCATAATTATTAGGAAAAATATCGTGGTGGGAGTTGTACATTTTCTTCGACATTGAGACTATATTCATTCTCTCCCCCTCTAAATATTAGGAACAATATCAAAGAGGGATTGCATATCTCCTGTGATATTTGTCATAATATTATCCTCTGCCAACCTGGGTATTAGGAACTATATCACAGGGAGGATGTACACTTCCTGCAATACTGGAAGTAATATCACCCTTTTCCTAACTGGATATTAGAAACAATATCACAGAAGGGGTGTACACTCCCTGCGATATTGGGAATAGTATCATACTCTACCCCCTGGATATTAGAGACAATATCATGGGGTGGGGGTGTGCACATTAACTGCGATATTGGGAGCAATATCATCCTTCTTCCTTTGGATATTAGGAACAATATCTCAGGGAGGGTGTACACCTCCTGCGACATTGGAGGGTATATCATCATCTCCCATCGTGGTTATTAGAAACAATATTACAGGCGGAGGTGTACACCTCCTTCAATATTGAGAATAATTTCCTTATCTCCTCACTTGGATATTACAAATAATATCACAGGGGATTGTACACGCCCTGCAATATTAAAAGTAATATCATCCTCTCCATCTTAGAATAGTAGGAAAAATGTCACAGGTGTGGTACACACTTTCTGTTATATTGGAAGTAATATCACCGTTTCCCTCCGCTAGATATTAGGAACACTATCACAAAAGAGGTATACATCATCTGCGATTTTGGGATTAATATCATTCTCTCCTACTTTGAATATTAGGAAAAATATCAAAGAGGGGGTGTACACCCCCTGCGATATTGGGATTAATATCATCCTCTGCCCCCCTGGATATTAGGAACCATATCACAGGAATCGTATGCCCTGTGATATTGGGAGTAATATCATCCTCTCCCCACCTGGATTTTAGGAACCATATCACGGGGGGATGTACATTCCTTGCGATATTAGGAGTAATATTGTCATCTGCTTCCCCAAATGTTAGGAACAATATCAACAGGAGGGTATACAGTCCCTGTGATATTGGGAGTAATATCATCCTCTTATTTTTTGAATTCTAGGAACAATATCACAGGGTAGGTGTACACCCTCTACTATACTGGATGTACTATCATCCTCTCCACTACCGTATACTAAAAACAATATAACAGTGGGGGCGTACACCCCCTGCAATACTGACAGTAATATCATCCCCTCCCTTACTGGATATGAGAAACAATTTTACAGAAGGGGTGTACACCCTTGAAATATTGGGAGTAATATCATCCTTTTCCTTCCTGGATGGATGGAAACAATATCACGGGGGATAAGGTGTATATTCCCTGCGATTTGGGGAGTAATATCATCCTCCTACCCCTGGATATTAGGAACAATATCACATAAAGGGTTTACACCCTCTGTGATAGTGAAAGGAATATCATCCTCTCTTCTCATAATTATTGGGAACAACATTACTGGAGAGGGTGTACATCTTCTTTGATATTGAGACTATATTCATTTTCTCCCCCTCTAACTATTAGAAACAATATCAAAGGGGGTTTGTACATCTCCTGCAATATTTGTCATAATACTATCCTCTCTCGAGCTGGATATTAGGAACAATATCATAGGGAGGGTGTACACCCCATGCGATATTGGGAGTAATATCCTCTCTGGCTTTGGATAGCAGGAACAATATCACAAGGGGAGTGTACACCTCCTGCTATATTGGGAGTAATATCATCTTCTCCCCAACTGGATATCAAAAACAATATCACGGTAGGGTTGTACACCTGCGACATTGAAAGTAGTGTAATCCTCTCCCCCCTTTATTATTAGGAAGAATATCACAGGGGCGTGTACACCCCCTGCAATATTGGGAGTAATATCACCCTCTTCATCCCCTAGATATTAGAAAAAAATCACGGGGGGAGTACACTCCCAGCAATATTAACAGTAATATAATCTGTTCCCCCCTTGAATATTAGGAACAATATAACGAGGGAGGGGTATGCTTTCTGCGATCTAGGAAGTAATATCATTCTCTCTTTCACTGGGTATTAGGAATAATATCACAAGAGTTTGTATACCCTCCGTGATATTTGGAGTAATATCATCCTGTCCCCTTCAAGATACTAGGAACAATATCACAGGGGGGTGTACTCTCTATTCGATATTGAAAGTAAAGTTATCCTCTCTCCATCTGAATATTAGAAACAATATCACAGGTGGGTACACCCCTTTCGATATTGGAAATGATATCATCCACTCCCCCCCATGATTTAAAAAAAAATATCACGGTGGGGGTTACACACCCTGTGATACTGGTAGTAATATTGTCCTCTGCCCCCCTGGAGATTAGGAATGATATCTCACTGGAGATGTACACCCCCTGCAATATTGGGAGTATCATCCTCTTCCACTCTGGATATTAGGAATAGTATCTAATGGGTTTTACACACCCCTTGCAATATTGGGCATAATAACATCCTCTCTCAACCTGGATATTAGGAACAATATCACAGGGATGGTGTATACTCCATGTGATACAGCTAGTAATATCATCCTCTCCAGCTTTGGATAGCAAGGGCAATATTACAGAGGGGTGTACATCTGCTACGGTGTTGGGAGTAATATCATCCTCTTCCCAACTGGATATTAAAAACAATATAACAGGGGGGATATACATTCCCTTCGATATTGGGAGTAATATCACTCTCTCTTCCCATGGATATTCGGAACAATATCTCAAAGGGGGAGTACACTCCCTGCGATATTGGAAGTAATACCATCTCTGCCCTCCTGGATATAAGGAACAATATAACATAAGGGGTGTACACCCGCTGCGATACTGGAAGTGATAGCATTCTCTCCCCCACTAGATATTAGCAACAATATCACAGGGCAAGTGTACAACCCTGCGATATTGAGAGCAATATTATCATCTCTTTTCCTGGATATTAGGAACAGTATCACCAGGGCAGGTGTACATGCCTCTCGATATTGGGAGTAATATTATGCTCTCCCCACCTGTATATTAGGAACAATATCACAGGAGGTTGTACACCCCCTGGATTATTGAGAGAAATATCATCCTCTCCTTGCCATATTGGGAGTAATAGCATACTCTCCCCACTTAAATATTAGGAACAATATCACTGGGGGGTGTACAACCCCTGATATATTGGGAGTAATATCATCCTACCACCCCCTTTTACTGTTAGGAACAATATCATGGGAGGGGTGTACACCACCTATGATATTGGAAGTAATATCATCCTCTTCTTTGAAAGTTAAGAAAAATATCACAAAGGCATTGTACACCCTCTGTGATATTGGGTTTAATATCATCCACTTCCCGCATGGATATTAGAAACAATTTCACAGGGTGGTGTACACCCCTGCAATATTGGGAGTAATATCCTCTCCTCACCTGGATATTAGAAACATATTGGTAATAATATTGGTAATAATATTGTCATCTCCCTCCTTCGATATTAGGAAGTGATATTGGTAATAATATTGTTGTCTCCCTCCTTCGATATTAGGAACAATATTACAAGGAAGGTATACATCTCCTGAGATATTGGGAGTTATCCTCTCTTTTCGTTAATATTAGGAACAATTTCACAGGGGAGTGTACACCCCCTGCTATATTGGGAGTAATATCATCCTCTCCTCTTCTGCATACTAAAAACAATATAACCGTAGGAGTATACAGGCCCTGCGATATTGGGAGTAATACCCTCTACTTCCATGGATATTTAAAACAATATCAAGGGGGATGTGTACATTTCCTGGTATATTATTTTCCTTCCCCTGGATATTAGGAACAATATCACATGGAGGTTGTATACACCCTTTGTGATATTGGAAGGAATATTATCCATTCCCCTCATTTTTATCAGAAACAATATCACTAGGTGGGTGTACACATCCTGCCATATTGAGAGTAATATCATCCTCTCCCCACGTGTATATTACGTAAAATATTACAGGGGAGGTGTATACCCGCTGCGATATTGACAGTAATATCATCATCTCCCACCATGAGTATTGGGGAAAATATCACAGGGGGTGTACACCCCTTTTGATATTGGAAATAATATCATCCACTCTCCCCATCAATATTGGAAAAAATATCACCGGGGGAGTTACACTCCCTGCGATACTGGGAGTAACATCATCCTCTCACCTCCTAGATATGGAGAACAATATCACAGGGGGAGTGCACATTCCCTGCATTATTGGGAGTAATATTATCTTCTCTTCCCCCTCGATATTAGGAACAATATTTCACTGGGGTTGTACATCCCCTGCGATATTGGGAGTAGTATCATCCTCTCCCCCTCTGGATATTAGGAACAGTATCTAAGGGGGGTTGCACACCTCCTGTGATATTGGGCATAAGATCATTCTCTCCTAACCTGGATATTAGAAACAACACTACAGAGAGTGTGTATACCCCATGTGATACTGGGAGTAACATCCTCTCCGGCTTTGAATAGTAGGAAGAATATCACAGGGAGCTCTGCACCCCATGCGATATTGAGAGAAATATCATCCTCTTCCCAAGTGGATGTTAAAAACAATATCACAGTGGGGATTTACATTCCCTGCGGTATTAGGAGCAATATCATCCTCTCTTCCCACGGGTATCAGGGACTATATCCCTAAAAGGGGGAGTACACCCCCTGTGATATTGGGAGTAATATTATCATCTCCTCCCCTGGATATTAGGAACAATTTCACAGCGGGGGTGTACACTTCCTGTGATATTAGGCATAATGTCATCTTCTTCCCACCTGAATATTAAAAACGATATCATAGAGCGAGTGTACATGCTCTTCGATTTTGAGAATAATATAAACCTCTCCTTACCTAATTATTAGGAACAATATCAAAGGTGGGCGTACACCCCCTGCAATATTGAGAGTAATATCATCCTCTACCTCCCTCGATATTAGGAACAATATCACAGGGGTTGTGTTTAGAGTAATATCATGTCTCCCTCCCTTGGATACTCAAAACAGTATCACAGGGAAGGAGTACAACCCCAGCATTATTGGGAGAAATATCAAATTATCCCCCCTTAAATATTAGAAAATATATAATGGGGGGGCGTTTCTGGAAATTAGGAACAACATCATGGAAGGGATATACTCCCCCTTCGACACTGGGAGTAATAATATCCTCTCTCTCCCTGAATATTAGGAAGAATATCACAGGGGGGGATGTAAACCCCCTGTGATATTAGGAGTAATATCATTCTCTCCCCCCGGATATTAGGAACTATATCACGAGGGGAGTTTACACCCTTTGTGATATTTGGAGTAATATAATCCTCCCCCTCTTGGATATTAGAAACAACATCACGGGGGTGGGTGTACACCCCCTGTCATATTGTCAGTAATATTTTCCTCTGCCTTTTTTGGATATTAGAATCAAAAATCACCGCGGGGTGGGGAAGGGGTGTAAAAATGCAGTATTGGGAATAATAAATTCCTTTCTCCCACATATATTAGAAACAATACCACAGCGGGGATGTACACCCTCTGTGATATTGGGAGTAATAAAATCCTCTCTCAAACGGGATATATTATTAACAAGATTATGGGTGGTGTACACCTTCTGTGATATTGGGAGTAATATTATCATTTTCCACCCTGGATATTAGGAAAAATATCACTGGGGGGGTGTGTACAAGTGCTGTGATATTGGGAGTAATATCATTCTCTCCTTCTGGATATTAGGCACAATATCATAGGGGGAGGACGGTGTGTGTACCCTCTCTGCAATATTGAAGGTAATGTCATCTTCTTAACCAGTGGATATTAGGAACAATATCACTGTAGGAGTGTACACCCACTGGGACATTGAAAATAATATCATCCTCTCCCGCATTGGATATTAGGAACAATATGATGTGAGGGGGAAGTGTATACCACCTGTGCTATTGGAGTAATATCACCCTCTCTGTCCCTGGATATTAGGAAATATATTACAGTGGGGAATACACCCCCTGTGATATTGAAAGTAATGTCATCCTAATTTCCCCTGGATATTTGGAGGAATATCACAAGGGGGGTGGACACCCCCTGCAATATTGGGAGTAATATCGTCCTCTGCCCCCTTGAATATTAGGAACAGTGGCCCCACAGTGGGGGCAGGGTTGTACACCTTCTGTGATATTGGGAGTAATAGCACCCTCTCACCCCGTGGATAGTGTAAAGAATATCACAGGGGCGTGCACACAGGGTGTTTACGATATTGGGACCGATAATATCCTCTCCCTTCCTGGCTACTGTGAACACAAGGGGATGTATACCTTCTGCGATATTCGGAGTAATATCATCCTCTTCCCCCCTGGCTATTACGAACAATATCACAGAAGGGTGTACAGCACTTGCAATATTGGGAGTAATATCATTTTCTCCCCTTCTGGATATTATGAACTATATCACAGGGGGGTGTACATCCCTGCAATACTTGCAGTAATATCTTCTCTCCTCCTGGATATTAGGAACACTATCACAAGAGGGTGTACACTCACTGGATATTGTGAATATTATCATCCACTACCTCCGTGGATATTGCGAACAATATCAAAGTGGGTGTACAGCCCTTGCGATATTGGGAGTAATACCATTCTTCCCCTGACTAGATATTAGAAACAATGTCACAGTGAACAACCCCTGCGATATTGGGAGTAACATTCTCCTCTCCCCTCTCCCCCGGATATTACAAACAATATCGCTGGGGGCGATGTACACCTCCTGCGATATTGGGAGTAATTTCATCCTCTCCACCCACGGATATTTCGAACAATTTCACAGGAAAGTGTCCACCCCCTTCGATGTTGGCATTTATATCATCCTGTTTAACTCTCGATATTGCGAACAATATCACAGAGGGGGTGTACACCTTCTGCAATATTGGGAGTAATATCCTCTTCTCCTTTGGAAACTACTAACAATATTACAGGGTGGTGTACACCCTTTGCGATATTAGAGTAATATCAGTCTCTCTTTCCTGGATATTAGGAACAATATCACAGGTCGGGTGTATATCCCCTCCAATACTGAGCATATTATTATCCTCTCCCCGCTTGGATATTAGGAACAATATCATCCGGGGTTGTACACTTCCTACGATGTCGGAAGTAATATCATCCTCTCCCTCACTGGATATCAGAAACAATATCACAAAGAGGGTGTACACTTCCTGCGATATTGGTAGTAATACCATCATCTCCCCGTCTGGACACTAAGAGCAATATCACAAAAAAGGTGTTCACCCCCTGTGATATTGGGAGTAATATCGTCCTCTTCCTTCCTATATGTTAAGAACAATATCACAGGGGGATGTACATCAGCTGCGATATTGGGAATTATATCATACTCGACCCTTCTAGATATTAGAAATAATATCACAGGATGATGTACCTCCATGTGATATTGAACGCAATATTATACTTTCCCTACTTGGATATTAGAAACAATATCACAGGAGGGTGTACACCCTTTGCGATATTGGAAGTAATATGCACTCTCCCCCACCATGTCAATATTAGAAAAAATATCACGGGGGGTGTACACCCCCTGCGATACTCTGATTAATATCATTCCCTCTCCCCCCCAGATATTAGGAAAAATATCACAGGGGAGTATACATTCCCTGCGATATTGGCAGTAATATTATTTTCTCTGCCTCCTTCCCGGATATTGGGGACAATATCACAGGGAGTTGTACACACAGGGTGTTTACGATATTGGGATTGAAGTCATTCTCTCCCCACACCTGGATATTGTTCGTGCTAATCCAGAAAGGAAAGGATGATATTACTCTGCATATCCCAGGGGATGTACACCCCGCTGTGGTATTGTTTGTAATATTGTTTGCAATATCCAGGGTGTGGTGGGGGTAGAGAATGATACACCCCCTGAGATACTGGGAGTAATACCATCCTCTATTCCCCTGGATATTGCAAACAATATCACTGGGGGCTGTACACCCCTTCGATATTAAGAGCAATGTCATCGTGTCCCTCTCTGGATATTATGAACAATATCACAGGGTAATGAATACTCAAAACATAGTTTTGGTGGCTTATATTTTATTTATCTCTCAGTAGGTTGCCAACCCCATAATATTGCCAAAATGCTTCTTACTTTTTAAAACTAGTTAGATATCATGTCAATGTTTATTAATATATAAATGAAAAGTAATACTATTTATTGTGATTGCTGGAAACTCAGTAATACTAATAAAGAAAAGTGGATAAAATAGCCCCCAGTTGACTGTTTTTGGTATATTTCTGTATTACAAACCCCTGAGCTATAGTTTGTTTGTCATATAGTAATACATCTTCACTATTGAAGCAACCACATGGAAATAACTTCTGTCTGCTGTGTACATTCGTCTTATGGAGTGAAACAATCATAGCTGCAATGTATAAACAATTACCTAAATGTAAAAATCATGTATCTTTCATTATCAGTATAGTGAGATCTTAGCCTTTAAAAATAGATTTGTGTTTCCTTTTGTCACTTTTATACTATCTTCTTATTTTTATTTTTTGCTATGACTGGTGTTTTCATTTAATTTATCACTAGGGAGAAGGTAATTCAATTAAGTTGGAAATCCAGTCTGGTACAATTTTGTAAAGAACAGGGAGATTAAGTGTAAAGAACAATATTGCAATCTTTGAATTCTCTTTTACTTCATTATACTTTCCTCCTTTACATTTTCCTTATTTTATTTCCACCTTTCTTTTTCTCATTCTTGGAAACATTGGCCTGTACCCTCTTTAGGCTAAGTCAACATGAATCTGAATCCAGCCTTCTTCTCTTATCAGTTGTAGGGTCTTAAGAAAACTTGTTAAATCTCTTCAGTTAGTACCAAAGTAATGAGTTAATAAAAGTCAAGCAGTTGGCAGTTTCTAGATCAATAAATTTATACATCATTCGTTCACTTCTTGTTTTACTTTGTCACATACAGTAGATCAAAATAGCCCTTTACCTTTATCATAAACACCATTCTTACCATAATTCATAAATCTAAATTTTAAACCAAAATAAACTATTCAAAGCCTTGCATTTATAATTAAATTGCAATAGAAACGTTGTCTTCCACACATTTGGGAATTCATTGTCCGAATAATTATTATTTCATTAACTTACTATGTATTATTTTTGAATCATTAGGTTTACTTATACATTTCAAGCAGAATGCATATATTTTCCCAGTGTGGGAGGCTGATGAGTTATACTTGCATTCAAAAGAGCATTGAGCTCAGAGTATGTACTTTTTTAAAGAGCTATGGTTAGATTTATTTTTAAATTTTTAATTTTTATAAACACATAATAATTGTGCATATTTAAGGCATACATAAATTATACCTTACATAAATGGGAAACACTTGAAAAAAGCTTTCCTAAATGGACTCAGGTAGAAATAATAATAAATACGAAAAGCAAAATAAAGCAAAGCCCACCTGACGAATTCTATGTGATTCTTGAATGGGAATTTGCTGTGTAAATTAAGAACATAAACTCTTGAACCAAGCTTTCTGGGACCAAATTCTGGCTTCATCAGTTGCTAGCTGTGTAGTCTTGGGTCTTGGAACAGCCCCTGACACACTGCTCATAACACCATGAAATATTGTTCGCTATGGCTGTTAAAAAATCAATAGGTTCAACATGGCTGACTAGAGAAATTGTACATCTAATCCCTTCTCAGAGAAGAATAAAAATAGCAAATAGATAATCATACTTAGAGTAGAACATCAAAGACAGTCAACACTGGAATTCAGCAGAGAAGTGACAGGAAACACCTGAATCACAGAAGAGGGAGAAATGAGGCAGCTAGCTCAGCCAGGACCTGCTGGGAGCCCAGAGAGGTTCCCCAGTGTGGGCAAAGAGTGAATGAGAGATTCCCAGAGATTCACATTGTCATCATGGACTCCTACAATCCTAGACATAGGAAAGCTCCTCAACCCTCACAGGCCCTTTGACTAACAGGGAGAAGCATGAACACTGCGTGGCAGCATTGCTCCAGAGAAGGAGTTCAGTCTCCAAGACTTAAGCAGCAATAGCATAGTGCCATTTTGAGAGCACAGCCACCATCAGACTGCATCCTCAGTGCCCAACAGCCCTTGTATTTCCACATCTGTGAATCCCCACTGACATCTCCTGTGTCTACCTGGAGACTGCAGAGGTGCAACACCAGATAGACTGAGCAGTGCAGTAGGGTCCCCAGCAATCTAATTCACACAGGATCCTACACCCTAGGGAAGAGGGAATGCAATGCACCCTAGAGACTGTTCCTGGGAAAAAGGGAGCTGAAGCATGTGCTCCCCAAAGCCTGAGAGCTTCCCATCTGCCTAAGGCCATTCTCACTGACAGCAACCCTGCTCCCCCAACGGCACCACAGATGCTGTGCACTAACACACACTCAGAGGATGGGCTTTCCTTGCATTCCACTGTTGCTGCTGGTGCTGAAGTGTGTACTTCCTAGAGCCTGAACGCTGTCCACCTTTCTAGGGCTGCTCCCACTGACAGCATCTCTGTCCTGTTCAGGAGTAGAGCTGTTGCACATTCACATGTGCCCTGATGTCAGGCATACCTGGTTTGCTGCTGCCACCTAACATCTTTGTCCCAGAAAAGCCTCCCAATAGTGTCTACTAACAAATGGCAACAAAGCCACTGAGGAAACCATAGGCACCATTGCCAGTATTCATAGCTGAAGAAATCATACATTGACTACTCTACTACACACACCCAGAATTAGAGTCAAAGTATCCTACCCAAACATCACAATAGACAAATCTTCAGGAAAAATCCTTCCTCTACCAAAGCTAATCAAAAAAACTGAAGCATGCAACTCTCATACCAGATGTACAGATATCAATGTATGGACACAAGAAACATGAAAAGCCAAGAAAATTCAACACCTTCAAAGGAATAAAATAATTCTCTAGCAATAGAGTCCAATGAAATAGAAATTTATGAAATGCCAGAAAAACAATTCAATAAAGGATAGTAAAGAAGCTCAGTGAGATACAAAACAACACAGATAAACAATAAGAAACATTACAAAAGTAATTCAGCATATGAATGAGAAAGTCACCATAGAGATGAATAGTGTTTAAAATATATATATATTTTATATATATATGTATTTTATATATAAAATATATATATATTTTATATATCTCATATATATATATATGAAAGAAAAAAGAAAAAACAGAGATCCTGGAAATGAAGAATTTAATAAAAGAAATTTAAAAAGTGCATTCAAGAGCTTCAATAATAGACTAGATCAGGCAGAGGAGAGAATTTCAGAACTTGAATCAGGCTTTTGAAATAACCTAGTCAGACAAAAAAATAAAAAAAAAGAATAAAAAGAATAAATCAGAATAAACAAAGCCTATGTGACATATGGGGCATTATAAAATGACCAACTATTCTAATTTGTAGTGTCCCTGAAATTGAAGAGAAGGCCAAAGGCATAGAATACCTGTTTAATAAAATAATCACCAGAAACTTCCTGATTCAAGCAAGAGACTTAGACATCCAGATACAGGTAGCTTAGAAATCCCCAAATAGATACAACCCAAAAATGTCTTCCCCACAGCACATTATAGTCAAACTATCAAAAGTCAAAGACAAAGAATTCCAAATACAGCAAGAGAAAAGCATCTAGTCACATATAAAGGAACCATCATTAGACTAACAGCAGATTTCTAAGCAGAAAACTTATAGGTCAGGAAAATTGGAGTGATATATTTAAATTGCCAAAGGGGAAAAAAAATATATCATCTGAGAATACAACGCTCAGAAAAGTTACCCTTCATAAATAAAAGAGAAACAAAGGTTTTCTAAGACAAGCATAAGCTGAGAGAATTCATCACCAATAGACCAGACATACAAGAAATGTTTAAAGAAGTCCTAAACCTAGAGGTGAAAGGATGATATCTACCATTATCATTATGAAAACACACAAAAGTCTTAAATTCACTGGCAGAGAAAACACTCAAAGGACGAAGAGAGAAGACTCAAATGTTATCACTATGGAAAACTACCAAATTGCAATGATAAATAATAAGAGAGAAAGAAAGGAAGAAATGATATACAAAGCAACTAGAAAACAATTACAAAATGACCCAAATAAGTCCTAATCTGTACAATAATAGCTGGGGACTTCATCACTTTACTCTCAGTATCAAACATCATCTAGATGGAAAAACCACAAAGAAACATTGGATTTGAATTGCACTTTACACCAAATAGACTTAATAAACATTTATAGAATATTTTATCCAACAGTTGCAGAATACACATTTTTCTTATCAACAAGTGGTATGTCCTCCAGGATAGACCACATGTTTAGGCCATAAAATGACCTTACAACTAATAAATTGAAAAGAAATCATATCAAGTATCTTCTTAGACAACAATGAAATGAAACTAAAAATCAGTAAGAAGAAAAACTTTAGAAACAGCAAAAATTCATAAAAATTAAATTCATGCTTCTGAATGACTATTGGGTCAAGGAAATAAAAAAAAATTATTGAAACAAATAAAAATCAGACACAACATATGCAAACAATATACCAAAACCGATGGGATACAGCAAAAAAACAAAACAATAACAACAAAAAAATGTTAACATGAAAGTTTATAGCAGTAAATGCTTACATCAAAAAGGTAAAAAGGGGGGGTGTGGTGGCTCATGCCTGTAATTCCAGCACTCTGGGAGGCCAAGGTGGGTAGATCACCTGAAGTAAGGAGTTTGAGACCAGACTGGCCAACACTGTGAAACCCGTCTCTACTAAAAATACAAAAATTAGCTGGGTGTGGTGCTGTGCTCCTGTAATCCTAGCTACTAGGGAGGCTGAGGCAGGAGAATCTCTTGAATCCGGGAGGCAGAGCTTCAGTGAGCCAAGATCACTCCACTGAGCAAGGCTCTATCTCCAAACAACCAAACAAAGGTAAACAGACAAGCAAAGGTAAACAACCAAACAACCAAAGGTAAAAAGACTTCAAATAAATCATCTAATGATGTACTTCATGGAGCTAGAGAAGCAAGAACAAATGAAACCCAAAATTACTAAAGGACATAAATAATAAACAACTGAGCAGAACTAAACAAAATAGAGACTAAAGGAACAGTACAAAAGTTTAATAAATTGAAAGTTGTTCTCTCAAAAGAACTAAAATTGATAAACTGCTAGCTAGACTAACAAAGAAAAAGAGAGTACTCAAACAAACAAAATCAAAAATGAAAAAGGAAACATTGCCACCAATACCACAGAAATACAAAAGATCATCAGAGACTATTGTAAACAAGTATATTCCAATAAATCGGAAAACCTAGAGGCAATGAATAAATCTCTTGAAACATACAACCTCCCAAGATTGAATCAGTAAGTAACAGATAACCTAAACCAATCAATAATGCGTAACAGGATTAAACTGGTAATAAAAGTCTCCTCAAAACAACAAAAATCCCACCACTGGATGATTATACTGCTGAGTTCTACCAATGAATAAAGAAGAACAAAACCAACCCTCCTTAAAACTATCAAAAAAATTGAACAGGAGAAAATTCTGCCTAACTCATTCTACAAGGCTAACATTACCCTAATACTAAAACCAGACAAGGCAACAACAAAAAGGGAAACTACTGGCCAATATCCTTAATAAATATAGATGCAAAAATCCTCAACAAAATTCTAGGAAACAGAATCAAACATCACACCAAAAAGATAGTATATCATAATTCGGTGGGATTTATCCCAGGGAGGTAATGATGGTTCAACATGTGCAAATTCATAAACATCACACATTACAACAACAAAACAAATGACAAAATCCATATGATAATCTCAATGGATGCAGAAACAAAACTTAATAAAATTCAATATTTCTTCATGATAAAAACTCTCAAAAAATTGGGTATAGAAGAAACATAACCCAACATAATAAAGTTCATACATGACCTACCCACAGCTAACATCATAATGAAGGGAATAAAAAGAAAAGTGTTTTCTCTAAGAACTGAAGCAAGACAAGGATGCTCACTGTAACCATTCATTCATATTTGAAAGCTACAAAAGTTGATCTCATGGAGGTAGAGAGTAGGATGATGGTTAACAGAGGCTGGGAAGTATATGGGTGTGGGCCAGGGTGAAAACTTGGTTAATGGGTGCAAACATGTAGTTAGATAGAAATAATAAGTTCTAATGTTTGCTAGTAGAGTGACAATAGTTAACAAAAACATTTCAAATTAGCTAGAAATGAGGATTTGAAATGTTCTCAACACATAGAAATGAATGCTTGTGGTGATAAAAATCCTAAATATCCTGATTTGATAATTATAAATTCCACACATTTAACAAAATATCATCTGTACCATAAAAAAGTTCAAATATTACATATCAATAAAAAATTAACTGATAGTCAAAGATTTTCAGAGATATATACACATGCACTTACATAAACACCAAGGTCGAATGGTTTCCCAAGAAAAGTCTACCAAATATTCAAATATTTTAAATCTAGCAAATATTTATATCTTTCCAGTTTTATATAAATTGTCTCAGAGAGTGGGAAAAAGGGAGTAGCATTTATCTAATTTTATAAGATTAGAATAATCTTGATAGTGAAATCTGATAAGGAAAGTATGAGAAAAGAATATTACAAGTCATTCTCACTTATTAACAAAGGTTATA
Source organism: Papio anubis (assembly GCF_008728515.1). NCBI lineage: Eukaryota > Metazoa > Chordata > Mammalia > Primates > Cercopithecidae > Papio > Papio anubis. The sequence continues at coordinate 39,996,107 of NC_044990.1, forward strand.
CCAAAGTAGTAGATAAATGATTCTAGCATTTTATAAAAACTATATTTCAGTATGACAGAGTTGGGTTTAATCTCAGGAATGCAAGTTTACTTTCATATTAGAAAATAAATTAATCTATCACTCAAATTTAAAGATAAAATGAACATAGAGAGCATAATACTTAGCAGTGAAGCAATGAAAGTTTTTAATTTAAATTTCAGAATGAGACAAGGATGCTCAGCATCACAAATTGAAATTATAGTGCAGGTTCTAGATAGCAAGGGAAAGAAGGAAAAAGGAAAGAGCAGGAGAAAATGGAAAAGAGAAGAGAAGAAAGGAAAGAACTGTCTTGATCCACAGATGTTATAATTACATACATAGAAAATCCAAGACATTATCTAAAGATGTAAGTTATAATTAATGAGTTAATGAAGGTATAATATAAAATAAATATTCAAAACTCAATTATAAGTAAATATATCAGCAAAAAAACAGAAGGAAAAATTAAATATCCTATAATCAAAAATATAAATTACCTAGGAATAAATCAAATAAAAGAAGGACAAGAGATCATGAATTATAAAACTTTAGTGATAGATATTAAAAGTAAATATTAGTAAATTGAGAAGTATTCTATAATCTGTTAGTGGATTACAGGACTGAATATTATATACATATAAAGATTCCTCAAATGAAACTATAATACAATTCCAAACAAAATATTCAACATGGTTTTTCGGAACTTGCCAAGCAGATTATAAAATTTTTGGATAATATACAGGTCTAAGAATAACAAAGAAAATCTTGAAGAAAGAAGAATAACAAAGAAAGGAGTCTTTATCACATATGCAGAAGTTAAGAAGGAATAGTAATTGACAGTGTTTTATTAGTGTAGGATAGAAAATTACACTCATAGAACAGAAAAGAATGCTCATAAACAAAGTGTATTTATGAACAATTGACATGTGGCAGAGGTGGCCCTTTAGATCTAACAGGTATTTCATACTTTTAAAATAAATACATGACAGCAATCAAGGTGTCAGCAGGGCTGCTTTCTCATCCAGAGGCTCAGTTAGAGAAAGATCTGCTTCTGGACTCATTCAGGTTTTTTGCATAATTCATCACCCTGTGGAAAATTATCAGCTATTGGCTAGAGTCTATCCTCAGGTCCTAAGGTCGGCCCGAATTTCCTGGCAGGTGGCACTCTCTGTAGGCAGTTCACAACACGGCTGTTAGCTTCCTCAAGGTCAGCAAGCAGGTGAATCTCTCCTTTCTGCTCAACTGGAGTTGTATATAACATAACTTAATCCAGGGAGTGAAATTCCATTGTTTTGGGCATATTCTATTGGTTAGAACATATCACAGGGTCTGCCAGTACTCTAGAGGAGGGGATTATACAAACATGTCACTCATTAGGAATCACTGTCGAATCTGTCTGTCACAAAAAGGTAGTTAGAATATTCCAGAAAAAGTACAAGGAAGAGAAAGCTGTACAGAGAGAAGAGAGTTGTATAGAATGACGGCTCTGGGGGTCTAAAATGGGTTCTTTAGCTGGTTATTGGTCAGCACTTGCATGAGAAGATGCTACTTGGAACCAAGGGAAGAAGCACCTAAAAGGAAAAAGTCCAATCCCCAGAACTAAGACAGGATTAGCCATAGTGTACCCGTAAACCAAAGTGGAAATGATGAATGAAGCACTGGGGAGAGTACTCAGAGGGCCCTGCCTCCGTAGAGAGAAAATTAGTCCTAACTTAAAGGCTGTTCTGATAGTCCTTAATAAATCTTAAAAGAAAATATTTAAAAGATCAACTATCTTCAATGACTATCACAGAACAAAGCCCCAAAATATTTGAAGGAATTGCAAAGAAAAAATCTAGCTCCTAACATGATAAAATTCACTATGTCTGGCATCCAATAAAAAATTACCAAGCATTCAAAGAAACATGAAGATATAATACACAACAAGGAGAAACATGAATCAATAGAAACAGACCCAGAAATGATTCAATGCCCATTTCTAGTAAAAAGATTAAATACATTGTGATATATTCATACCTTGGAATACTAAGTAGCAATGGTTTTTCAGAGTGCTGTCATGTATCCCTGATAGTCCTTGGGGCACTTTCAGCAGGTCTGCAGAGTCAAAATTATTTCCATAATAATAGGACACATTTTGCTTTTTACACTGTATTAACATTTGCATGATTATGCAAAGTGATAGCAAATGAAGCCTTCGTGTCCTAACACAAATCCCAGTAGTGGCACCAAACTGTACTAGTACTCATTGTGTTCTTCACCACAGTTACAAGGGAAAAAAAGTTTCAATTAGAATCTCCTCAAATGAGCAGTAACAAAATTAAATGTCATTAAATCTCACTCCATGAATACTTATGTTTTTAATATTCTGTGGAAAGAGAAGAGAATTTATAAAGCATTTCTGCCAGATACTAAAATACGATGGTTTTCACCAGGGCACAACACTTTTTGGTTTTTTTTTAGGTGCAAATGAATCAGCTGCTTTTTCCATTTCTACTTGAAAAAAATAACTGATAAGCAAATTATGGATATTCTGACTTAAGTATTCATACTTGTCTTAAAAATAACAAAATATCCCCATCACTTCAAGTAAAACAACTTCCCATATTTATTGCTAATTATAAAATTTGAACCCGTAAGGTTATAATTTCAAGGGACTTTTACCTGCAAGTTGGAGTTTGACTACTTTCTATTATTTAAAGGCTTTTTCTGATGAGATTGCTAATGATATTGACAAATCAATTTTTTGATACTGTTTAATGAAATGTATTGACATTTAAAAGATCTTCATAATTCGGATAACTTGATTTTCCAAATGACCAATGAATACTGTTTCAGAATGACAGACAGGTAAAGATTGATTCAAAGTTGCAGATAAACAAGTGGATTTTAAACTAACAAAATATAAAGTTCACTGATAGAGTTTCAAGTTCACATTGCAACTTAACTTTGAAAAAAAACCATGTTTTGAGTTTTGTGCAGTGTCAAAAATAAGGTGTGTACTTTATTAAGATTCTGATGTCTTCTACTTATATATCTGTGTGATGTTGGTTTTTATTTATATTTTTTTGTATATTGTTTTGTACTTATTGCAACAGATGAAACGGAGAAGCAAATATTAGAATCCAGCTCTTTTTGTCAGTATTAAAGAGACAAAAATATATTAAACAATGCTACTCTTCTCACTGAATTTTTCAAATGGCAACAATTTTTTAAAAAATTATGTGATTTGCCTTGCCATGTAATAAGATTTTTGTAATAAGCTTACATAAATTCTTATAATAAACATAAAATTTACAAAATATTTCAGTTTTTTATTTCTAATTTAATCAATGTTTTTAGATACAAAACATAAACCAATACTTTCTGTGGTTCTCAATAATTTTTAGAGTGTGAAAACGACATGCAATTAACAAGTCTGATTACTCCTGTTACACAGTAGTAAAAATAAATGAGCTACATCTACACACAACAATCCACATGCATCTCATAATCACTATGATTAAGAAGAAGTAAGTTGCTTATAAATAAAAACCATATATTTCCCTTATCTATCGGGGATATGGCCTATGTACTTTAGAAGTCATGTATAATCGGCACAATAAAAAATAATTCTAAGGACATTATATTCATAAAATCAGGGTATTGGTTATCTCTAAGAAGAAAAGGAATAGGTAACTAGGGAGAAATACACATGCAAATCAGGCAATGTTCCCATCACTTCACTCCTTTGTAATTATGCCTAAAATTGCTCACATATATCTTATGCACTGTTCTGGAGGTATATCTCACAATTAAAAGGGGTAATAAATAAATCAATTATGGAAAATATTTAAAATGAAAAAAAAACAAACACAGTACAACAAACGTTAGGTAGATTAAAAAAAATTACCCATAAGGAAAAACAATCATTTTTAAACTGACAAAAAAGCATAAATTTTACATTTGAATGATAAACATATAATTCAGTACAGCACAAATCTAAATTTTGTTTTCTTCTTCATCTACTTTATTCCACAGCATGTCATTTTATTTACACTCTGCTATATTCTCAACACCCTAGACCCTTCAATATTTCATTTCCTCTGTATGACAATACTTTAGTCCTGAACAACCCCCAACTGTCCAAGTTCTTATGCCGTCACTTAGTGTATTAGTCCATTTTCATGCTGCTGATAAAGACATACCAGAAACTGGGAACAAACAGAGATTTAACTGGACTTACAATTAATTCCACATGGCTGGGAAGGCCTCAGAATTATGGTGGAAGACAAAAGGCACTTCTTACATGGAGGTGGCAAGAGAAACACGAGGAAGAAGCAAAAGTGGAAACCCCTGATAAACCCATCAGATCTTGTGAGACTTATTCACTATAATGAGAATAGCACAGGAAGGACGAGCCCCCGTTATTCAATTACCACCCTCCCACAACACACGGAAATTCTGAGAGTACAATTCAACATGAGATTTAAGATTTGGGTAGAAACACAGACAAACCATATCACTTAGACAATCAAGAAATTCTGGAGAAATTACCATTGATGCTAATGATATCTTGACTCCTATAATATTTACCAACCTCAAATGCACTGGAACATTCCAACCATTATTATATTTTTATATTATTATATTTCTATTTGCAACTTATTCTCACCCTCCCACAAGAGCCATTTCAAAGTTTCTCTTCATTCCTTAATCTCCACCCACCTGAAGCCTTCTACAATCAACAGATGGCATTCCTATTAATAGTAATGATAATAATGAAATAGAAATAGTGAAGGAACAACTCCATCTTCCAGATATCAAACAATTTTCTTCTATTTAAACACATTACATTGTTCTTTTGTATTACAGTGAGAAGTTACTCTTCTTTCATTTAAGACCACTTTCTCCACATGGTTTTGTGGGCTGTCCTCTGCATTTGTACCAAGAGTTGTTTAATAATAAATATAAAGGCAAAATAATCTCAAATGCTGACACTTTGAAAATACATGCTCTGAACTAATCTTTGTAATAATGTGTCAATATTTTGAAATATTCAGTTGGAAACATATAAATATATATTTTATACATTTCAAAATTGAAGCTGTTTAGTCACTACAGAGAAAAAAAAAAGAACCTAGTAAAGATATATATGGTATTTTTTTAATTGTTAAGATCCAGTAGTATACAGTCAGGGCACAGGTATACAGTCAGCACGCAAAGGTAAAGCAATACATGGCTTGGAAACATATTGAGAAATAAGATATTTTCAATGATGATATATCTTAATTATGTGAGTTACAATTATACTTAGATAAAATTAAATAAAATGGTTATATAACTCATCTTTAATATATATGTTGACTTTTAATTTAATGTAACAAAAAACGATAAATATGTTCTTTACAGACATATGGATATTAGTGAATTCAGGAATAAAAGATATATAGTAAAAATATTAATAAACATTCAGGATAATGTTAAAATTGTCACTCCATTGATAGTGAAGCTAAGATTATTTTAAAAGTACTTTAAAATTAGTATTTTAACATCAAATCTATTAGTTTTCAGCTAGGTAACTACTGCTGGAAGGAAACATATGACATTCTACTACATTATCTTATCAGCACTTTAAATGATACATTATATAGTAAACAAAAACCCCATTCTATTTATTTAAGATATAAAAGAAGCTAAACCATTTTATAATTGTCTATTTATTCTTTCCTGAGAATCCTGAGGCCAAAAAAGCTTAAAATTTTATTTCATTTCTTTGACATCAAGTAATTTCCTCATTATTAAAAAAAAGGACTGCTTACTTTTGCCTTTACTGATACTGTCTTTAATTGAGATTTAAGATGATTTTTATGTATAATCTCTACTAGTTAACAGAGCATCTTTAAAGCCAAATTACAAAACAAAGTCATATAACATCCTGCTTTGTATTATAAAGGAGGGCATTGGATTACCTCTCACATATTCTTTTTTGATATTTTTCTATGGAGCACGAAAACTGCATCTAAACAGTTATTGATTACTATTATTATATACAATTTGCCCATAGACTCAAGTTTATTCGTGCATGTTTAATTGACTTGCCACCCTGAAGTAGAAAGAATTTGTTTTAGGACCTAAGAATCAATACGAAAATTAAAAATAAATTATAGAAAATTACAAAGCAAATAACAACAGTTGATACTTTCATCAATGGGAATTTGCCGCTGTTTACTTCTTGGCATATTTGCTTTGAGTGTTTCCTTTCTTTGCTTCTCTCTCTATTTCTTGTTTTCTTACTTTCTCACTCTCTATTTTTTTAAAGATTTTTTCTTAATTTCAATTTTTATTTAGATACAGGGGTTACACTGCAGGTTTGTAACATGGGTATATTGCATCTGAGTGGTGAGCATAGTACCCAGTAGGTAGTTTCTCAATCCATGTTCCCCTTTCTCTAACCTCCCTCTAGTATTCTGCGGTGTCTAGTGTTCCTATGTTTATGTCCATGCATGCTTAATGCTTAAGCTCCCACTTAAGTGAGGACATTCATTATTTGGTTTTCTGCTCCTGCATTAACTCACTTAGGACTATGACCTCCAACTCCAACTATGTTGCTGCAAAGGACAGGATTTCATTCTTTTTTATGGCTGCATAGTGTTCCATGGTATATATGTACCACATATGCTTTATCCAATTAACCATTAATAGGCACCAGGTGAATTCCATGTATTTGCTCTTATTTATGGTGCAGTGATGAACATATTAATGCATGTGTCTTTTTGGTGTAATAATCTATTTTTCTTTGGATATATGCCTAGTAATGGGATTGCTGGGTTGAATGGTAGCCTTGTTTTAAGTTCTTTTAGAAATCTACTGTTTTCCACAGTGACTGAACTAATTTACCTTCCCATAAACAGTATAAAAGCATTCCCTTTTCTTTGAAGCCATGCCAGCATCTGTTGCTTTTTAAATTTTTAATAATAACCATTCTGACTGGTGTGAGATGGCACCTAATTGTGATTATAATTTTCATTCCTCTGATGATTAGAGATAATAAACATTTGTTCATATGTTTGTTGACCACTTGTATGTCTACTGAGAAGTGTCTATTTTTGTGTTTTGTCCACTTTTTAATTGGGTTATTTGCTTTTGCTATTGATTTGTTTAAATTCCTTATACATTCTTGTTATTAGACCTTTGTCAGATGCATAGTTTGCTAATATTTTCTCCCATTCTGTATGTTGTCCATTTACTCTGTTGATAGTTTCCTTTGTTGTACAAAAACTCTTTAGTTTAATCAGGCCCCACTTGTTAATTTCTGGTTTTTGTTGCAATTGCTTTTGAGGACTTAGGCCAAGTCTTTACCAAGGTCAATGTCAAGAAGGGTATTTCTTAGGTTTTCTTCTAGGATTTTTATAGTTTAAAGTTTTACATCTAAGTCTTTAATCAATTTTTACATAATTGTTGCATATAGTGAAAAAAGAGATGGTCCAGTTTCTTTCTTCTGCATATAACTAGCCAGTTATCCCAGCACTATTTATTGAATAGGGAGTCCTTTCCCGGTTGCTTGTGCCATGTTTAGCACTCTTATAAGGCTGGTCTGGTGGTAACAAATTCCCTTAGTGTTTGCTTGTGTGAGAAGGATTTTATTTATCTTTCATGGCTTATGAACTTAGTTTGGAGAGATATGAAACTCATGGTTGGAATTTATTTTGAGGATGTTAAAATTAGGCCCCAATTTTCTTCTGGCTTGTAAAGTTTCTGCTGAGATGTCTGCCGCCAGCCTGATGGGGCCCCCTTTATAATTGACCTGGCCTTTCTCTCTACCTGCCTTTAAGATTTTGTTTTGTTTTGTTTTTGCAATAACCTTGGTGAATTTGATGACTATGTGCCCTGGAGATGGTCATCTTGTATAGTATCTCACAAGAGTTATCTGTATTTCTTGAATTTGCATGCCCACCTCTCTAGCAAGATTGAATAATTTTTCATAGACTATATCCTGAAATATGTTCTACAAGTTACTTACTCTCTCCCCTTTCTATCTCAGGAATGCCAATGATTCATAGATTTGGTTCTTTGCATAATCCCATATATATCAGTGGTTTATTTATTTATTTTTAATTATTTTTTTCTTTATTTTTGTTTGACTGAGTTGATTCAAAGAATCAGTCACTGAGCTCCGAGAGTCTTTCCTCAACTTGATCTATTCTGCTGTTAATTCTTCCAACTGTGTTATGAAATTATTGTAGAAAATTCAATTCCAGAAATTCAGTTGGATTCTTTCTTAAAACAGTTCTTTTGCCTGTAAGTTCTTGGATCATTTTACTGGATTCCTTGGATTCCTTGGATTCCATGGATTGGATTTCAAGTTTCTCCTGAATCTCAATGAGCTTCCTTGCCATCCAGATTCTGAATTCTATTTTTTATCATTTCAGCTATTTCAATGGGTTAGAAACCATGGCTCTGGCACTAGTGTGTTTGTTTGGAGGTAAGAAGTTACTGACTTTCAAATTGCCAGAATTCTTGCACTGTTTTTTTCTTATCTGAGAGGGCTTCTGTTTTATTAACTGTGACATAAGATGAGTATAATCAGTTCACTTCATTTCTGGGTGCTTTCAGAGGTCTAAGGCTCTGTACAGTATCTTTACTTGTGAACAAATTTTTGCCTTAAGTTTCAGGCACTGTATACTGGCAGAATATTTTTGGTGTTGTAATTTGGTCTGGTATCCAGTAGATGGCACTTAAGAGTGATGGCTGGCAGACAGGGTCTTACTCAGCCACGTGGCTCTTTTTTTATTTCTGTAGTATGCTCCGTGATGGAAGGGAGAGAGGGAGAATTCCCTCATTAGGTCTGTTCCAGGGCCTTGAAGGAGCCCCTGCCATCACTGGCCCCATGTCTGCATTTCCTTTGTTAGGTGCTTCATGACATCATGGGGTACCCTCAGGCAGAGGCCACAGCTAGTAGACAGGGCACATTATTTTTATTTTTATTTTTATTTTTATTTTTATTTTTTGAGACGGAGTCTTGCTCTGTCCCCCAGGCTGGAGTGCAGTGGCGCCATCTCGACTCACTGCAAGCTCTGCCTCCCGGGTTCACGTCATTCTTCTGCCTCAGCTTCAGGAGTAGCTGGGACTACAGGCGCCCGCCACCACACCCAGCTAATATTTTTGTATTTTTAGTAGAGACGGGGTTTCACCGTGTTAGCCAGGATGGTCTCGATCTCCTTCCACATTTATTGAAGTATAATTAACAAAGGAAATTGATTATATTTATGGTGTACAATGTGATATTTTGATATACCTAAACACTGTGAAATGATCCACCCTCCTCGGCCTCCCAAAGTGCTGGGATTATAGGCTTGAGCCACCGTGCCCAGCCTAGGGCACACTATTTTTAAACTGGTTCTGTAGAAGAAGGCATGGCCCTCTCCCCTGTCAGTTCATGAACCCAGGCGTCTCACCCCACTCAGTGTTCTGGGTGTAGGAGCTCCTCCCCTTCTTGGGTGCTGCCCAAGCCAGAGAGTCTTGCCTGGCTATGGAGTTACCCCATGTACTGTCGGGGTGTTTTCTGATGGAACACAGGGCTGTGTTCCCCGGCAGAGTTCAGGCAGGAGAGGGGCTGCTGTGCTGCAAGCCCGAGGTGGCAGGTCCCACCTGGCTAGTAGCAGTGGGGTTGGGAGGAATTGCCCAGTCCACTTTCTGGATTTTTTCCAGGGGAACACAGAACGGTGCCCACTGGCAGAGTTCAGGCAGTAGAGCGGCTGCTGGACTGGGAGCAGGAGCAGAGCCTTGTTGGGCAGGGAGGAGTGGAGCAGTGTGACTGCTCCTCCAGCACTGTGACTGCCTCTGTTGGTATTATGGTCGCTGGCTCTCGGCTGCTGAGGAGTGTGAGGCCTGTGGCGCCCCTGTGGTCTTGAGTGATACTCTGCAGAAACTCTGGGCAGATCTCTGAATTGGTCTGGAGGCCTGGTGGTGTTGTGAAGGGAGAACTCTTTCATTCTCAGGATTGCACAGGTCCCTGTGGGAAATGTGGATTCCCTTGGGGCTCTTACTCTCTCACCCTTTCTACATGTTGGGGAGCTTCTCCTGGCTCTGTGCCAGTCCTGAGTGGGCACCTGCCCTGCTTTACTATTCTCTGTCACCCATGTATTCTCTTGCCCCCTTGATGAATCCCTATGTGGTTTCTTAAACGATTCACCTTAAAATTCAGTATTTGCTCAGCCCTTTGTTTGCTTTCCGTGACAGCAGTGTACGTGAGCTGCTTTTAGTCAACGTTTCGAATTCGAATCTGTCTCCTTTTTTTTTTTTTTTTTTTTGACAAAGTCTAGCTCTGTCGCCCAGACTGGAGCGCAGTGGTGTGATCTCAGCTCACTGCAACCTCTGCCTCCCAGGTTCAAGTGATTCTTGTGCCTCAGCCTCTGAGTAGCCGGGTTTACAGGTTCGCACCACCATGCCCCGCTAATTTTTGTATTTTTAATAGAGATGGAGGTTTCACTGTGTTGGTCATGCTGGTCTTGAACTTCTGACTTCAAGCGATCCATCCGCCTCGGCTTCCCAAAGTGCTGAGATTACAGACTTGAGCCGCCACACCCAGCCCTCTTTCATTTTTTTTTTTTTTTTTTTTTTTGAGACGGAGTCTCGCTGTGTCGCCCAGGCTGGAGTGCAGTGGCCGGATCTCAGCTCATTGCAAGCTCCGCCTCCCGGGTTTTTACGCCATTCTCCTGCCTCAGCCTCCCGAGTAGCTGGGACTACAGGCGCCCACCACCTCGCCCGGCTAGTTTTTTGTATTTTTTAGTAGAGACGGGGTTTCACAGTGTTAGCCAGGATGGTCTCGAACTCCTGACCTCGTGATCCGCCCGTCTCGGCCTCCCAAAGTGCTGGGATTACAGGCTTGAGCCACCGCGCCCGGCCTCTTTCATTTTTTAATACAAAATATTGCATTGTTGTAAAATTGATATATATATTATTTTTAGTTTTTCCACATTTATTGAGGTACAGTTAACAAAGGAGATTGATTACATTTATGGTGTGCAATGTGATATTTTGATATACCTAAACACTGTGAAATGATTACCATGATCTAGCTAATTAACATATCCATCACTTCAAATAGATAACTTATTTTTCTGTGTATGGTGAGAATATTTAAGATTTACTCTCTTAGTGAATTTTAAGTATACAATTGCTACGATCTAAATGAATCCCCCCAAATTTATGTGTTGAAACATAATCGCCAATGTGCTAGTATTAAGAAGTGAGACATTTAGCAGATGGTTAAGGTGTGAGGATGAAGCCTTCATGAATGGAATTAGTGATCTTATAAAAGTGCAGGAGGGAACTAGCATCATCACCTTTTGCCCTTCTGTCCCATCTGCCACAGGATTTTTCCCTCAGGAGGATATAGCAATAAGGCATCATCTTGGAGCAGGCAGCAGCCCTCATCAGATACTAATTCTATGGGCACCTTGATCTTGGACTTTCTTGCCTCCAGACAGTGGCAAATAAATTTCTATTGTTTTTTAAATCACCCAGGCTATAGTACTTTGTTACATATAGTAACACAAACAAAGACAACAATACAGTGTTATTAACCATAGTCATCATGCTTCACATTAGATCTCCAGAATTTATCCATCCTGCATAACTGAACCTCTGTAGACTTCGGCCAACATCCCCTCATTTTCCCTACCCCCATCCTTTGGCAACCATCACTTGACTGTGACTCCACTTCTGAGTTTGACTTTTTCAGACTCCAAATGAGAGTAAGATCATGCAGTGTTTGTGTTTTTAAGCATGGCTTAGCATAACATCCTCAAGTTCACTCACATTGTCACAAATGACAGTGTTTCCTTCTTTATAAAGACTAAATAATATTCGTGTGTGTGGATATGTGTATGTGTGTGTGTAAAGACAGAGGAAGCAAGAGAGAGAGAACTTTTTTTTTTAATCCAGTAATCCTTTGATAGACACTTAGGTTGATTCTGAATCTTGACTATTGTAAATAATGCTGCAACAGACGTGAGCGTACTGGTATCTCTTTGACATACTGATTTTATTTCCTTTGGATATATACCCCAAAGTGAGGTTGTTGGATTATAAGGTAGTTCTATTTTTAATGTTTTGAGAACTCTCCGTGCTGTGTTTCATAATGGCTCTATCAATTTACCTTCCCACCAGCAGTGTACAAGGATTCTCTTTACTCCACATCCTTGCCTATATTTGTTATCTTTTGTCTTTTTTATAATAGCCGTTCTAAAATGTATGACATCATATCACATTGTGGTTTTGATTTACATTCCTTGATGATTAGTGATGTTGAGCACCTTTTCATATACATGCTGGTCATTTTTGTATCTTCTTTTAAAAAATATGTATACATGTTTATCTTAAAGGAAATAAACAGTAAATTTGTTGTAAATTTAAGCACAACTTTAGTGTTTAAAAGACATGTTTTGAAGCATTATCCAAATTCCATCAGTCAGAAAAATTAATTTTTCTCATTAGGTGATGTAATTAACATGCTTTTTTCATTTATAGAGAGAAAGGTATTAATATGCATCATAAAATTATATCACATTACAGATATAATTTCAAAAAATATTAATATATAAATAACAGAAGAAAAACTAAAGTAGAATGAAAAGTATTACAAAATTTCAATCATGACAGAAAATATTAATTCTTTAAAATATTCCTCCAAGCTTCTAAAAAACGTGAAACAAACTGAGTAGGATAAATCAATTCTGTTTTTAAAATTACATATTTTAAGAAGACATAGAAATAATCGATGAGCATATGAAAAGATGTTCACTATTATTAATAATTAACCAAAATTATATACTACCTCATACTTACCAGAATAGCTAATAAAACAAAACAAAACAAAATACTGACCATAATTAGTAAATGAAGAAATTAGAACCTTCATACACTGCTGGTGGAACTATAAAATAGAGTAACTACTGAGAAAAAACTGTTTTGTGGTTCCTTGGTTCCTCAAACAAACATAGAATTACCATAGCACCCACTAATTTCACTTCTAGTTATACATATATGGAAAATAATTAAAAATAGGTATTCAAGCAAATGTTTGTACATGAATGCTAATAGCAGCATTATTCACAAGAGCCCCAATGTAGAAACAACTCAAACATTCATCAACTAATTAATGGATAAATAAAATGTATATCTATGTTATCTTGCAGTAAAAATAAATGAATTACTAATTAGTGCTACAACATGGATTGACCTTCAAACATCATACTAAGCAATAGAAGCCAGGCAGAAAATCCACCTATCTTATAACCACATTTATATGAAATATCAAGAATAAACAAATCTATAAAGACAGAAAATAGATAGTGGTTGCCGAGGGTTGGTGTGGGAGAATGAGTTCAGGCCATTAATTGGTATAGGCTTTTGGGGCTCTCTCTCTTTAAAATATTAATAAAATTTTGCTAAGATATAATGTGTGACTTCACATTGAAGTTTCAGAGATTTTTTTTCTCCTCTTCATGAAGATTTTTGTGTTAAATTGTTGAATAAGCCTACTTCCATTTGTTGATTTCTCTACTTCACTTATATCAGTGAGATACGTTGGATTATCTTTATCCATCATGCATACGTATTAGCTTCTTTCCAGTTACTTTTATAACTTCCTATTTTCAAGATACACTCACAGTGATGATCTAGAGGCATTCTTCCATGTATGTATTATGGTTTTCAGTGTTTTCCACTTCTTGCTGCTTCTTGTATTACTATATTTATTAATTGTGCAATAATGTTAGTTGGGTCTGCTCTTTTTACTTTTATTGTTAGTTGGGTCTGCTCTTTTTACTTTTATTGAAGCTGTCTTTTTCATTTTCCTAATAAACTCACACACAAAACATATATTCTTTTGTGTTCTATAGGGTGAAATAATTTTGAGAAAATTTCTTCTGTTACTTTAAATAAATTCTTCAAATTTAGTGCTTTGCCTTTTGATACTACAGTATGTATCTCATGTGTTTGTTGTGTTGAATTTGCATAATGACTTATTCTAGTTTTCTTGTCTATTCTATTCTAGAGTTTCTGTTCAGAATTTATTCTCATGTGATATAGGAATATCTCAGACTATTTATGCCGTATCTGAGAAGGGTTTCTTTATCCTCAGTGCAGTATTTGTGCCCACGCACTTTTCTATTGTCTGATGGATTGGTGCCATAGCAGAAGACTGAGAGTTCAGCTGAGTTCCTGGGCATTCCCAGTAGGATACTTGTTCTGTGTTCTCATAGACATGCTCCACTACTCTTCAGTGAGCCACATTGGGGATTTATTCTAGCTGCATGTGAGGATTGATCCAGTCCTTCTGTTATTTCCCTAATTTGGCGTAAAATCTTGCTATGTTTATTTCTGTCTGAAAGCAAGCCATGTGGTTATCTTTCTCATTACATCTATTTCTCCCCAGTGGTCGTGTTTACCTCCTTTTTCAGTCTGATAACCACCTAGTTCACTTTTCTATAGAATCTAGGTTATTAGCTATTATTTTTACCAACTTATCAGTATCCCTTAGAGGAATGGCTTGTCAGCCCATCAGGAAGCTAACTGTGCTGACCTTTTCTTCAGAATATATTTTTTGAAGTTATGTCAAATTTTCGTGTTTTTATTAGATCATCTCTTTTTCATTTAGTTGGTTTCTGTAAGCAACTTTTTTGTAGTTGGAAATTATTACTTAAGTTGCACTTTTGAGGAAAATTGTTCTGTAAGCAATAGCAGAAATAGTTCTCATCAAATGAATAAATATTTATGAAACATCTATTTTAACAAGAATTATGATACACAATATGTAGTACAAACAAAAACACAAGCACAAACAAAAAGACACTTAGCCTCTTGAAGCTGACCACATATCAGGAAATGAGTATAACAAGAACCCATAACTGTCAAAGAAAATGATGAAAAGAGACAGACTATTGTGATCATTTAGTTCAGTAATATGAGGAAATCACCAAAAGCCTTAGGGAGCAGAAGGCATTCAAAATAGCTCTAGAAAATTATATAGCATTTCCATAGGGTGTTTTAAAAGAAGGTTGCATTCTCAGTAGGGAAAAAAATGGCATGAATAAATCCAGGGAAGTTGAAAAATAAAACAGCACATATAAAAAACTAAGTTTTTGGAACATGGTGAAAAAACTGGAGATACAAATGAAAAGCTATGATCAGCAATTTAATTCTGTTCCACAAATATCAATTAAGCACCTCATAGTTGGCCAATGTTGTTCTAGGTACTTCTTGAAGAAGAAGTCATGTTCTTTCTTCTAAGATATGTAGAGCTCATTGATTGAAATAGAAACATAAACTGTTTTCCAAAAAATGAAGTAAATAAAGTGATAGGATAATGCCACAAATTCTATAAGATCTTAAAGGATGGGCCCTTAGCTTGACTAGAGGTGGAATGACAGGATTCAAAGAACACTTTCTAGAGGGTATAGTGCCTGAACTGAGTTTTAAAAGGTGAATAGGAAGTTTATCTAGCAAAACACAGGAAAGATAAGAGTCAGGGATAATGCCAGATAGAGGAAACTGCACAGACAATGAGGCAAGAAATAGATGTGAGGAACTAACCACTGGGAGATTAATCGAACCATATGGTAATGGGTCCATGTGATATATATAACCATATAATAACAAGACAGGAAATGGGAATAAAAAACACTCTAGATGTTGGCATGAATGATTGGTGGAGAACATTGTATGTCATGTTATGAAACATAGACATGACCCTATAGAAAAATAAGTTACATAAAGGGTATTAAGCAAATGAAGTTTTAGCCAATTCAGTCTAGAGGCTTCATGAAAGACGGTTTTGAGGAAGTGCAAAGACGGAGGTTAGAAACCAGTTAAGAAGCCAGTGCAGAGCTCATGAGTGTCTAAGCAAGGTCAGTGGAGAAGAGGAGTGAGATTTTCAAACTTTCATAACATGTGAAAAAAAAAATTCAAGCAGAAATTATTATGGAACACAAAGTATACTTTATGTACCCATAGATGAGTAAAACAAAATTCCTGGGTTCTAGAAACTGACAGCTTGAGTTTGGAGGAATACTAAAAAAGCAATCACAATACAAGTGTGGAGGGAATGTAGAACTCTTGATTATGCATTTTAAAGCCATGTATGATTAATTTAGAAAACACTAGAAGGAACCTGGATTTTTACAAGTCATGAGGCCTCGTTGAAAATTTGTGAGCAAAGAACCAACACAGATGGATCTGTTTTAGAAAGGCAATTCTAGGGCCCCAAAAGAGGAAGGACAGAAGGTGAAGATAACTGAAGGACCAGTTAAGAGAACCTTAGTTTCAGTAAAAGATAATATTGTCTTGGACTACAATGGCAGAGGAAAAGAAGGTAGAGAGAAAGTAAGATATTTAGAAAATAAAATAGACTGAACTTGGTGACTAATTTAGAGTGGGATGTGAGCAGAAAGGAATTAAGAATATCTATGAGATCTTTATTTGTGAAAGTGGGTGTATGATGATTCTATTGACTAAGACAAAAAAAAAAAATAGGAGAAATGTCAGCTGTGAGGGGAAAGAGCAAAAATTGCTTGGGACATTTTGAGCCTGAAACCTCTTTCAGAAATAGAAAAATGATTCACATATTCAACTTGAAATTCCTAATTTACAATTCCTTAAATAAATAAATCATAAATTATTTTTTCACTCCTTGTTTCACAAAAATTTTGCCATGACTAGAATTTCTCCTAAGTCTCTTTTATCATTGTCACATTTAATGTGGTCTTCTAATTCTCTATGGATGTTCTGCCTTAACCAGTTTTCAGTTTTCATTTAAACAAAAGTGAATTGAAATATATATGAAATAAAAGAATAAAATGTAAAAGCAATTTGATCTTAATATATGATTACTATCTCAAAGTTTTTTAGAAGATACAATAATGACCACATTTTAATTTTGTTGGACATTGTTAAGGAGATATAAAAATGGCAAGTGTTATTGAAAGCATTTAGCTAGTTACAGTAACAACTACTACTTCTGATGAAATAATATCATCTCGTAGTCAACAAAAAGTCAGTATACAATGATACTTGGAGGAAGAGATAGAAATTGTAAATTTAAGAAATGCAGACATTTTTATCTACCACAGATAAAGATAAATGGGGACTGATTAATCAAAGTGATGCAGAATGTAATACCCTACTTGAATAATTATATTTAATATTCTGATAAAACTTTTTCTCAACAGTCCAAACAAGTCAACATATACTCCTGAGCAACTATTTTTTTCATGCCACCATTAATCATTTTTTCAAATTTTCATTTTTTGAATATTAACTTAACAGTATAAAAGCATAACAGGCCTTGAGAAAACTAAGAACTCAGAGTGAACATTTAAACTAGTAAAAGAATACTAATGGACAAAGAATTATGAGGCATATTTGCGAAGTATGACCCCAAATGTTGCAAAATATGACCTCAAAGTGGTTGCCGGTTTTATACAGATTTTTGTTATATTTAAAATTATGTAAAGTTATTCAGGCAATAACAAAAGCATAAAATGCTAATCTGAGAGTAACACCAGTTTTAGTAAGGAGATTTAGTCTAATACTAAGATAGTCATTTTATGTGTGGGTAAAGTTATGGTAGAGGCAGCCTACTCACTAAGCTTAACATTTCTTCATTAGGAAAAAAATTGAAAGGGTTGAACCATACTTATGAGCCCTGTTGGGACATTCCATTTGTTTTCCTTCTTTTTCTATCCCTATTTGGAAGAAGAGCTCAAGGGATGAATCTAATAAAACATACACTAAATAAGGTCATCCTCCCAGGGCCTTGTTAGGAAAAGCAGCAGTGTTCACATGTAAAGTTGGATGCCAAAGTTTTAAGGTTATAGCTGAATAAATCAACAAGGCTCACGCTGTTCAAGGGCCTTACAGTAAAGATGAAAAATTTGTAGAAGAAAATTCTAATTATCTAGAGGACTTGGGCAGCAAAGTGAAAACAAATATAAGATGTAGGGAATTTTAAAATAGAAAAAAAGGAGCTTTATTGTATAAGTCATACAAATATAAATCTAATATTAAGATGTGATGAGGTGTGGGGAAAGGAAAGAATAAACAGTTATATTTTACTTTCAGAAATACATCCTTTCTCATTATCTAGATTCTCCCCGTCGGCACCCCCTGCCTCCAACTTGTACTATTACAAAGAAGGTGTAATCTCATGGAAAACAAATATAAGGGATTAAATGAACATCTTTTAATGAGTAAAAGAGAAACATGATGCCAAGCCTGTTGCATGGTCTGTTTTCACAATGGGTTTTACAGCTCTTTCAAACCTTGCGTAATTATCATTTGTTACAGAGTTAAGTTAAAGTACTATCTAAGCCAGTGGAATATATATATGGATGTTTGATATAACTCAAGATGAAGAATTCATGAAGTTTAAGACACCAGGCCCTATAAAGTAAGTTTTTAGTACTAATTTTGGAAACATTCAATAATATTAACATTAAAATATTAGTATACATTATATTTTCACAATGGATATTGAATGATTAACTGGTCAAATTTATTCTTTATTCAACAACAAAAATTAGTAATTAAACATTAAGCTAGCGATGACATCAACCTTAGACTATTTTGCAATTAACCATTGCTTTTATGCAATTTATTAGAGTATTAATTAAATTTTGTAAGTTTGGTAAATAAAATATATCTTTGTGCCAAATGAAAGTTTTGGGGTCAAGTGATTAAAAGCTTTATTATATTTGTTTAGGTAGCCACATATGGGACACATAGTGAAGACTGGGATCCTCATACAGGAATATGTATCTACTAGCTGCCTAGAGATTCTCTTCTGCAAGGAATTTATTTGTATTTGCACTTACTTGAAAAAGAATGAAAACATACCCAGTTATCTAGATCTGTGCCTTTCTCCAAGCAGTTATATTTCAGGTATTCATATGCTTAGTAGGCATCCCTTATTTCCCAGGATTATAAACATTTAACCACTAAGTTGGAGAGAAGAAAAATGAGAGTTCTAGGATTCCCAGTGGCAGCAACATCACACATCTCATCTAAGACTGTGTTCAGGGTAGGGTTGCTCAGTTAAATTTGAATTTCATATAAACAACAAGCACTACCTTTTTGTACATATCTATGTCTCTCTATATATACATACATATATACATTTTTATCTATATCTCTAGCTGCATAGATAGACAGATACATAGATATGTACAAAAAAAAGTAGTGCTTGTTGTTAATATGAAATTCAAATTTAACTGACCAACCTTACCCTGAACACAGTCTTAGATGCTTAGATGAGGTGTATGATGTTGCTGCCACTGGGAGATATATATATATGAAATACTTTTTGCGATGCTTTAATAGAGAGGGAGAACCATTAGCTCTTAAAATATCAAGAATAGACATAAATCATACTGCATGTATTTATCTTAGTGGTTTTAGTGTTATATTAGTGTTATATTAAAATTGAAACCTTACAGTAAAGCTCTAATGAATCACTTCATTGTTTAAGCAGAAGGTAGAAGAAATAAATGGTAGAAAGTAGAACAAGGAAATGGCAAAAAGGTTAAAACTTCTTAAAACAGAAGATATTTTTTTCCTAATTTGAATCACTAAGCAATAATTGGTATTAAATGTTATTAAAAATTGGCATTAAATATTATACAATTTGAAAATTTAATTTGAGGCTGAGTCTGAATTTACTTATACTCCTTGGATGTCAAGATAAGTCAAAATAATTATAAATAAAACATAATTAGGTCATATTATACATGTACTTATTGTAAGTATTTGAGATTATAAAGCAGTAGGAATGCCATACCAAATTAAATTAGGTATTTTAGTTTTTAAAAACAGACTTCACTTTTTAGAGCAGTCTTAGATTCACAGAAAAAAAATTGAGAAGCGACTACAGAGAGCTCCTATATACTCTGCCCCCTACCACACACACAGCCTCCCTCCTTTTCGATTTACTGCATCAGAACAGCACACTTGTGATAATCGATTAATCTACATTGACACATCATTATCATCAAAAGTCCATAGTTTGCATTGGGGTTCATTCTTGGTGTTGCACACTTTATTGGTTTTGTAAATGTATTCACCATTATAGTATCATACAGAATACTTTCACTGCCCTAAAGATCCTAGGTTCCACATATTCATCCTCTGTCTCCTCAACCACTGGCAACCACTGATCTTTTTACTATCTCCATATTTTTCCTTTTCCAGCATGTCATATACACTGTAGTTGGAATAATATGGTATCTAGCCTTTTCAGGTTGGCTACATATTTTTTCATTTGTTATTAGACACTTTAGGTTCCTCCATGACTTTTATGACTTGGTAGCCCATTTCTTTTTAGCTCTGAATAAGATTCCATTGTCTAGGTGTATCATTGCTTATACATTCCCCTACTTATCAATTCTTTTTATTCATGGATCATACCCTTGATGTTGTATCTGAAGAGTCATCACAAAGTTAAGGACATGTAGATTTTCCCCCTTCTTATCTTGTAAGTCTTTTATAATTTGCACTTTACATTTAGGTCTATGATTCATTTTGAGTTCATTTTTGTGCAAAATATAAAGTCTGTGTGTAATTTCATTTTTTTTTTTGGCATGTGGGTGTCCAGTTGTTGTAATATCATTTATTGAGAAGACTACA
Source organism: Papio anubis (assembly GCF_008728515.1). Taxonomy (NCBI): domain Eukaryota; kingdom Metazoa; phylum Chordata; class Mammalia; order Primates; family Cercopithecidae; genus Papio; species Papio anubis. The sequence continues at coordinate 40,016,786 of NC_044990.1, forward strand.
TTTGCCCCACTATGTTGCCTTTGCTCCTTTGTCATATATATTTTTCATCTATGTATTTCTATTTGGAAAAATTTGTATCTCAGAGGCTATATAGACCTTTTAATTATCTGCATTGAATATTTGTTTGCTGTTGAAAATTCCCCTCCTTGGTGAGGTCTCAGACATTAACTCAGAAACCTTCCATCCCTTGTGGTCAAAAGGAGGAAGCCCAAGAGCTCCAGGGTTGAGAGACACTTGAAAACAAAATTCGACTTTGCCTTCACTTACCTTCCTGTCTATGCTTTCCCTTTGCTTTAGGATCCACAGACTCTTTCTTTTCATGACATCTCAACTGCAAGATTAAACATCTAATCCACTGGGATTATTTCATTTATAGATGCTATTAGGGACATTTAATAGTCATCTTTCTGGAAATGGAAATATTATCACAATATGAAATTATCTAATTTTTATTTTGTTTGTTATTGGTCTTTGCCCCCACTTCATGTTGTGAGGTTAGCAACTTTGTCTATACTCATAATATTTCCAGAAAGTAGACAAGTATCTGGTATTTAGTAAGTATAGAATATACTTTCTTGAATGATTGAATATATAATTCAATTAACTTGTTTTTCACTTTATAAATGTTTCCTCTACTGATAAAAAATTCATTAGAGTGATTTTTAGTGCTACATAAAAAGTATCCTAGAATAATTTAATCCTTTCTCATATTGAAAAACAATTAAGTTGTTCTTCATTTTTTATTGTTCTAAATGTTTCTGAGATTAAAATTATGGTTTATAATGAGTTTTTTATATTTTGTTCGTTCTTCAGATGTTTTCTCATAGGTACAATTGCCAGGTCAAAATACTTGAAATTATTTTTAAAGCTCTTTATATGTATTGTAAAATTGCATTCTAGAACTAATTACAACTCCCACAAACAGTGTGTGTGTGATGGATATAATAGCATCTGTTTCATCATTTCTCACAAGCATTTTAAACTTTGCTGTATAAATCTCACACTGTATGTGTTAATAGACTTTTCCTTTACTGGGGACCAGGGAGTCTAGAGATGCTGATGAGAAAAACATACCCCAGAATTTGAAATAGAGAAAACATGCATAATCTTATTATATTCCACACATTTAACAAGCAGTTATTTTACAGCATTAGCTATTTTAGGCATTGTCAAAGAAATGTTTTATTACAAGAAGAAATATAGAATACAAGACACTGATCATATACCAATTAATAATGCTTAATATTTGTTGAAAAATTTTCATGTTCTAAGTGCATTTTATTTATTTTTGAATTGAAAACTCCACTTTTAAAAATGTTGGGATCAGAGCCACTTCTTTCCTACTTCTGACATTTTCTGATTTGTGGAGGGACATCTATTTCTGTCATTCTGCTTTCTCTTGCCTCTTACTCTCTTGTCACCAGGGAGGATGGAGTGACTTCCTTGTTTGGTAAAGTTGGAAATGCTTGGGTTGAATGGTTCTGCTTTCTCAGGAATGAGGTCCTAGCATAGAGTACATGGTCTACTGTGTTCATTGCCATATGCTGTATAAGGTCAGGCATGCTTGGTGAATGACTCTGTCTACTGCAGGAGGTTCATGTAAGGAGCTTCATTTTTTTGCTCATAGACATAAGTCACAATCATAGATATATTATCAATAATAAGGAGATATTTTTGTCTTCATATTATAACTTATTTATCTACTGATTGAGGATTTAGGTAGAAAAATGTGTGTTATTATTGGACTTTCCTCATGTCACCAATTTTAGATTTGTTTTAAAATTTTTAAAAATCTAACTTCTTGTGGTTTGATACCTGATAGACTAGGTATTTGGTGAAACCAAAGGTTTAGCTAGGTTCTGCCTAATTGCAAAGCTTATGCTTATAGTCAGTTCACCATATACATTGTAAAAATTTCCATTTAATGAGCAAGTTAGACTTGTAGATAGGACAAGTAAGTGGAATGAATAATGATTGTCTCAGTACTTTTTGGAATAAAAATCTTGTTCAGTCTGGAATCATTGGAGTTAAAATACATGCATATTTTAAATAATTACAATTTTTATATTCATTAAGTGCCTATCATAGAGTAAAGGAGGGGGCCAGAGTATATGGGAGCTCTCTGTAGTTGCCTCTCATATATATGTGTGTGTATATTTATATATAAATAATATATATAAAACACACACGTATATATATACACACATACGTATGATATGTGTGTATATATATATCATATATATCTCATATGTATGTGTGTGTATACATATATATATAGAGAGAGAGAGAGAGAGAATGAGAGACGGAGTCTCACTCTGTCACCCAGGTTGGAGTGCTGTGGTGCGAGCTCAGCTCACTGCAGCCACCTCCTGGGTTCCAGTGATTCTCATGCTTCAGCCACCTAAGTAGCTGGATTATAGGCATGCACCACCACATCCTGATAATTTTTGCATTTTTAGTAGAGACAGGGTTTCACCATGTTGCCCAGGCTGGTCTCGAACTCCTGCCTCAAGTGATCTGCCCACATCGGCCTCCCAAAGTGCTGGGATTACAGGCATGAGCCACCATGCTTGGCCTCTATTATATATATATGTATATATATTTTTTTTAATGCAGATTTTTAATTGTTGACTTCTAAAGCAGCTTCTATTATACAGGACAGACTGATTATGTCTACAGCAATGAAACAACACTGGGTAAATTCTTAAATACCTAAAAATGTCTTGGTTTGGTTTGATCAGAGAGCCAATTCTCTCAGAGTGAAAAAAAAAAAAAATGTCTTGGGAAAATTACATTATTCAGGACACTGGGAAATGACTTCATCTTAATGCTTAATGTGAAAGTGCTTATTTTTCATGGGAATATTTACTGCAATGTACTATGCCAAATAGCTCTATAATAGCTACTTACCTATTTAATTGTGCATATAGATATAGAAGAGAGGATTTTTTCTGTTTTTTTATTTTGTTTTGTTTTTAGCTCAAAAATAAACGTAAGTCTGTGATAATCCTAGACTTAATCTGGACACAATTTTATTTCTACTTTTAAAAATGTCTCCCTTTGTTTAGGCACACTTCTTTGATCATTCACAGCCTTCTTTGGAAGATACATTGTGCGAGGTACAATATATTTGTTTTTAAAGCCTTGGCCAATAAGATGTTGGCATTAGAACATGTAGTTTGAAATTTCACACATTTCAAATTTTCTTTTTAGTTATTATCTTTCTTATTCTTAATTCCTTAATGTTTTCTCAATTACTTAATTAAAATTTAGATCATAAATGAACATGCAAAAGTTTCCAAACCAATGTTTTGTTTTACTTAATTATTTTTAACAGCTTTATTGAATTATAATTGATATATACAAAAAAGCACATGTTTAGTGTATACAATTTGATGAGTTTGGACTTATGCACATACTCCTAATACTATCACCGTGATCCAGGTACAGATGGACATCATCTTTGACACATTTCTGATAATTCTGTTATACAAATATTACATGTGATTGAACAACACATTCATTATGAGATGTAGTTTTATACCCTCTGCTGAAGAGTTTTCTTTAGTACTTAAATGCCATGTGCATCCCATAATGTTACAAAAACATGGAGTCATTTTTGCAGCTTAGTGCAACTTTACGAAGCAGGCTGGTGTAGTTGAAAACATGTGAGCTTTGTAGTCCGAGACAGCTAGGTCCACATTCCACACTTATTAGATGTATGATTTTGGAAGAAATGCTTAACTTTGCTAATCTTCAGTTTTGCTACTCAGAGTAGTGATGATTGTACCTACTTTGCAAGACTGTTGAGAGGATTTTAGACACTCTTAAATATCTGGCATTTAGTTATCGCACAGTAAATCAAAGCTCTCTGTATTCTAATAATTAGCTTTCTCTCATTCTTTGAATAGAATTATAAGATAACATAAACATGACTTTTTAAAGGCTTTGAAATGTCATAGACTCAGAACCTCTTAGCAGGACCATGCCTCTGGCAAGAGGAAGTGACAGAAGATATCCTTAGTACCTCACTTCATTAATCTAAGTCCTCTACTGGTATATGACTTTATTTATTTCCAGTGTGTTGAAGTTTTTCTCTAAAAGAACTGATGTTTGCATCATTTAGATAAATGCCTTGAGGTTCCTTATGCTAATTCATTCCTTTGTGCTTTCTCTTTACTAACAATATTAGACAGTTTTCTAACTGACAATGATTTATGCTTCTCAATTTTTCAGATTTCCTGCTGTTGGCAATCATATATCCCAAGGCATTTGCACGTAAGGTTCTCCAATTTCAGCAAATATGTCCAGACAAAAGGTGTATTCTTACAAATGGAGACAGACTCAGACCAAATAAAACATTTTTTTTTCTTTTAGATACATTGAAGTGCTACAATTGTATGTTCTCCAACAAAAAATTATAAAGAAAGTAAATTACTTTCCTATGATGCATTTGAAACTTCTCTATTGGTATAAAACTTTGCACTTTATTTATAGTAACCTGGATACAATTCTTTCTTCAGAGTATCTCAAATGTCAACTAGACTTGTTAGCATCAAAGATACAATATGACATGTTTTGTCTAACACTTTATTATAATTTGTTCATGGGTAAACAATTCACTTTAATGAATTTAGTAAATAATGCAGTTGTTTGACATTCAGTTATGCATTTAAATTATTTTATATTTATCTCTTATTTTTCATCTGTTGTTTACAATTTCTGTCATCACTGATTCTCATTCTTTATTCTTATAGGCAATTCAGTGCCACAAATGTCATGATTTGTTTAATTTCTAAAGTTCTTCCATTATGAAATCTACAAATTATTTACTTTTCAAACAAGATAAAAGATTATGTTTTGTACACTTATGCAAAGACTCTCCATGTTGTTATTTTTAATTCTATAGACTTTTAAAAATTTTTAATAAATTTGATTTATTAGCACTATCTTAGATTTGTTTTTATTAAATATTGTACTGGTACACCAAAACCTTAGACAAAATGTGTAAGGCAGAGAGAATAGACACCACTTAAGAAACAAAGTACAACTTTTAGCCCTGAAGTGTCCTGTAAATATTTCCCATTATTTCCCCCCACTCATCACTATGAACCTATACTGAGCTTTTCATTTATTAAATATCTCAACTTTAAGTTTTAATCCAAATCTTTAATTTCCCAATATATTTTGTTTAGATTGACTTTAAACTTTGCATTAAAGAAATCATACTACTTGCACACCCTATAATTGTCTTTTCTTCGTTTAATAGTATTCTTTTAAGAGTTATTTATGTTGTTGCATATAGTTTATTCCATTCCCCTGACCAGAGGCATCATTCATCAGACAACGATCTGATTTTCATTGTGATAAAAAATTTTACGATACTAATATATCACAAGTTATTTATCCATTCGATTGTGATGGTCATTTAAATTGTTTTTCACTTTGTTTTGATATGTTTTGGTTCTGCTATTACAACCACTGCTGCTATGACTATTCCCCTATGTGATGTGTCTTATACAGGGTTGTACACTCCATAACTATCCTTATTTGCTATGCTAACTCCTTATTCCTTGTCACCTCATCTATTTGAGAAAACAAGAAATTCATAGGGTTGTTGTAGACTTTTTTCTTTATAGTGGTTTTAAATTGTAATTATTAATGACAATTACATATATTTATGGGATTAAATGAGTAGTATATAAAATGTTTAATGTTAAATACTATATAAACATTGATGACTATAATAATGATGATGTATCCTGGATCATATGTACAAGAAGACATACTTTGGAGTGGAATTGCTGAGTTATAATATATAAGCAACTTCAACTATATTATGGCTAATTGTGAGTAGTCCTCTATTATCGGTTCCTCTACCCATGGTAATGCCATTGTTTCTAGGACCGTGATTATCTATGTGAAGGCAGCATTTCTCATTATTTACAGTCATGTAAGAGCTATGTAACTTAGTTCTTACATATGAAATGTCACAGAAAACAATAGATATCCTCCATCTTCTTGCCCTTACATTTTTGAATATATATCCCTTTTGCACTTCGGTGCTTTTCCCCATTATCCACTTGTGGAAAAGGATCAAAATTAGAGCAAATGCATTGGAGCTGGAGATGGAAGTTAGTCATGGCTAATGGCTATTAATTGGTTGAGAGTTTTACCTAAGGTATCTCTCCTTCCAAACAGAGTTTACATATTCATATTCTACTAGATGGTTTTCCCACTAGAAGGATTTTCCATCTCCCGTTTTCTAAACCTCCATTAAATGAAGTTGCAATGCTGCTTCTGGCTGTGCCAACAAATCTTACATAAATACCTGAAAATAAGGCTTAATTATGTTCTCCTTTTGTCAACTTTGTATGGATTAGTTAGGCTATAGGCTTACCTGCTGAAGAAATGAGAGCCCAATATTAGTACCTGAAATAGAGAAAAGTATTTCTCTCAATGTTACAGCAGAACCAGTAAAGTAGTTCTCACACCGTCAACATGTGACTTCCATCTGTGATGGCATTTGGTTTTTATTCTTGTGTTAATTGTTTAGGATAGTCACTGGGACCTATTCAAAGGTGGAGGATGGGAAGAGGGTGAGGATTGAAAACCTGTCTGTTGGGTATTCTGCTGGTTACCTGGGTGACAAAATTAGCTATACACCAAACCCCCATGACACACAATTTACCCATGTAAGAAAACTGCTTATGTACCCCTTGAATCTAAAATAAAAGTTAGAAAAAAGTGAAAATTAACTATTACATGAAGACTTTTGCCCTCAATTGATTTGGCTCTGTTTTCCTGTGTATTTTCTTATTTGTCAATATGAACTCATATTTCTTGATGTTTAATCTGTGAGAATTCATTGAGTTTTGTAGTTGGGATGTATCATAAAACATTTGCAATTGCTTCAGTCAGAAACCAGGGAACCTACCCACTTGCCTAACTGTCCTGCAGCGAATTATAAGTTAGGTTTTATTGACCATAGAGATGGGATTTATTTAAGACATAAATCTACGTGGAAATTACAAATAAACAAGGTAGAAGGCTTTTCCACCAGCAGGTGACAATATTGAAAAAGGTAATCTTTTATTCTGTCTCTCTCAGTGTCAGGATATTTTATTTTTAGTTTACTCTTGTCACTAAGGATGCACTCTTTCGAGTAACAGGAATCTGTGAAATATCTCTTATTCAATACATCCAGTGGGTTTCATCTCCTTTCCGCCGCATCATGCAAGTTGCAAGAACTGTAAGTCAAGACTTACCATAGTGCATTCAGGGTATAAGCAGGTTTTAATTATTAGCTTTTGCCTGAAGTTTTTGGTTTCACTGAGTTTTTGGCACCTGAAGATTTCTTTATTTTCTTGCCAGATCAATGATGCATACAAATAACACTTTTAAAACTTTACTAACAGCACATTTAGTTATTTTCAACAGGAAGAGGTTTTTTGGGGTATCTGGCCAAACATACTGCCTGAAATATAATCCCTTCAATTATTTTTTATCAAAGATTTCGTATACATATAACAAAAATTTGTATAATAACTTAATAAACCCTGCTTAAAGTATCACAAAATGTAAAGTATTTGTAAATAAGTCAGTGAAGAAATGTGAATACACTGTATTATTATCAACTATAACAAGAATCTTGCTGCATTGAGAGAACAAATGTTTACTACATAGATAGCAATAATTTACATCTTTATATTACAGTTAGACAATCAAACATCATTAGATTATATTTCCTAAAAAAGGTCTTAAGGTTTAAGCATTATCAGAAGAGAGCACTGGTAATTTATTATTCATGTTGTTTGCATCATGAAAGCAATCACATGCCTATCCATTAACAGTTTCTATGTAACTCATTGTTAAGGGCATTTTATGTTTTTATAGAAATACTTTATTTCTATACTCTTGCCTTAATTGTGGACTAATTATTTATTCAGAATTTAAGAATATGTGGAATATTTAGTCATCCATATTTCTTTTGTAACTTCGACTTTCTAAAAAATCTGGAGAGAAGTAGCTAGATGTGTTTTAATTTTTTTATATAAATAAAGAAGAAATATTGAAAAATGCCCTAATTTATTATATGTTCAGAACAATTTACTAGTATAAATAGAGTTACTTTTCTTTGTTTTACCTTGAAATTTAGACTCAACAAATGTATTGAATAGCACATTTGAAGTTTAGACAAATTGATATTTATCACTATCGCTTTTCATAACAAGTAAGTTCATCATGAAGCACAGGGTACAAAAAAAAAAAAAAAAAAAGTAGGAGAAAATCATATCCCAAGCTGTGACCTGGAGCCAAGTCTTGTTGAACCTACCTGAGCCCAACAGACCAGTAGACCAATCAGTGGGAAAATAAATGTTTATTTTTGAGATTGTGTAAATAATTAAAACATTATCATCCTAATCATTGGGAATATTAATATTAACAAAATGTCTTTTTCTCTATATAGCACATTTGTTCTAAAAAGGAAGGTAGACTAAGAGGAAAGTAATTTTGATATTGAGGCTGGGCACTGTGGTTCATGCATATAATCCCAGCACTTTAGGAGTTCGAGGTAAGCGGACCACCTAAGGTCAGGAGTTCAAGACTAGGCTGGCCAACATGGCAAAAACCGCGACTCTACAAAAAATACAAAAAATTAGCCAGGTGTGGTGGCATGCACCTGTAGTCCCAGCTACTCAGGAGGCTGAGGCAGGAGAATCGCTTGAACTGGGAGGCAGATGTTACAGTGAGCCGTGGTTGCACCACTGCAATCCAGCCTTGGGGACAGAGTGAGAGTATTTCAAAAAACAATTTTTTTGATATCAAAAATACCTTTAATAACAGATGCACATATTACTTTAGAGTTGAATAGATCAAGTATTTTTGGTGGCTGCTTTTCTTGTTGTTGTTTATTAATATTTGTATATACCAGGAAAAGCTACCCAGAGAGAAAGAGTCTTGGTGGGTAAGTCAAACTGTAACGGTAGAGACTGGGGAAAAAGATGTCAAGCAGATGGAAGAGAATCTGTAAAATCACAGAGTTGTGAAATCAGCTGTGTATCAGCAATGAAAGTTTCATTCCAGATCTTAGAGGGAATATTATATGAATGTGCATGGTATAGAATACATATAGGTAGGCAGAGGTTAGCTATGGAGGGCCCTATTTGCATTCAGTAGATTTTTTTTTGTTTTGATTATTAGGGAATATAAAACCAATACAGCAACTTCATGGAAGGATAAGGAGTGTGAAATATTTGTGGAGAAGAAATAATGAGAAACAGGACTAATTCTGTATTATTCCGTATATTCTCCAGATGCTTCATGCCATAAAAGAATAAAAATGAAAACATGAATTGGAGAGATACATAAGAGGTATAAATGTAAATCTTGGTGAACTGCTTTGGGAGACAAAGTGAATACACAGTCTAGAATAATTTAGATAATTTGGCAAACATCATTGTCAGCAACAACAAGTTCAAGACCTGGTTTTGAAACGATAATGAATTCTAATGCATACATGGTGATTTGGATACACATGTAGGATATCCAGATAGAGGATTCTAATAAGCAAATAGATAATTAAGAATGGTTATGAGAAATGTTTTGCCTGATGTATATGTTTGGGAACCAATAGGCTGTGTGTGGAAGAAAAAAATAAAAACTCTGATCATGGGTAAAGCACTAAGACAGAACATTACACTGGAAAACAGATGGACAAAACTCTCACAAGTTCAGGTAAAAAAAAGGGCGAGATATTTTGAGATAACTAGTTCTTTCTGCCACATTCAATGAAGAGGATGTATGTATTCTGAATTTTTTGCCTCGTTTTAAAATGAGAGAGAAATTATATCATTTATATATTGAAGGGAAATACTTGAGATAGGACATGTGAAATTGTGAAAGGAAGGGCATAACTCAAAAACAAGTCTCTGAGAAGGAAGTAAATCAGATCTACAGAAGTCAAATGGGTGACAGTTTTAAACAAAAGAGAAAACTCTGGTTTACACTGCTACGAAGGAGGAAATGATGTTATAAACGTAAGTAAGCTGTTTGAGGGAGGAGTGGGAATTTGATGTCCTCAGTTTTCTCTCTGAGGTAAAGTAAGGGGTCATTTACTGAGATAGAACAAGATATAGTATGATAGGAATACCAGAAGCCTTTGAATTTTAACATTCTCCATAATTGTGTGAATCTTTTTCAGCAGCTCATTAGCTAAAGTGCAGAGAGATATCATATATCTTCACTTTTCCTAACATAATTTCTTTTTAGAAAAGTAGCAATCAAAATAAACAATTATCCACACGTTAGATTGACCTGAGTTGCTATTGGAGGGCAAATGGGAATACACCATGCAAGTGAGAGAGGAAAACACAAATTTTAATTTTGAGTAAAGCATCTTTCATGGTTTGAGTTCTTTCTAATTTGAACACTACAGTTATGAGAACAGAGGGGGGTTGAATAAACCCAATTTTATATATTTTGTTCAATTTTAATTAGAATCAAGTAAGGAATCGATGAGGGTGGAAAGTGGTGTGTTGGATAGATTGCTCAACTTGAACAAAACAATATCTGCACATGAGAAGTTCATCTCAATTTTCTAGGTGATTGGATTAATCAGTAAATGCTAATATCTCACTACTGTGCTAAGATTATATTGGTTTTAAAAAATAGATGCTTCTAAACAGTTTACATCAGATAAACTAATTTTTAAAAAAAAATTGAAGGAAAATCAAAGAATTATTTTACAGATAGAATTAGTGTGATAACCGGTGCTAAAGAAGTCTAAATATCTTCAGTTTTTACTCAATAATGGCAATCTTCAAAATTCTATGTATTCAAAGGAGAATTGTGTTAAATAATCATAGCTCAAGAAATATATATATGAATTCAGACAGTTGATCACAATTCAATTGCATAGGCAAAGGAGATATATACTTTCAAAAGCTCCTGACTCAGAGATATCATCTATGCTTATATTAAAATGCATGCTAAAGTTCTAATTAGCATACAGGGTAAAATATCAGAGTCATTTGCACAAAAATGTTTAGAGAAACAGATGAGGGAGAAACAGAGGAAAAGAACTGAAAATTGACAGGAGTATTAGAAAACCACAGAAATGAAGAAGAGATAAATGAAGATAGGAATGAGAAAAAGATTTTCAGTTGTAAGTCAGTCCGGGTTAATGGAAGGAATATTTGGAAACAGAAGGGATGCATTCATATCCTATTTCTAGAAAATTATGATCTCACCATTTTGATCTTACATTTTATCTTTGTATATTTAAGGCAATAATACTTGTCTGATTTTTCTCCAAGAACAGATGTTAGGATCCTAGCTCAGTAATGAATCATCCTGCTATCCTAAATTTTTTCCCCTGACACTCTTTGCCTATCAAGATACTTCATCAATTTCTTTTATTTTGTAGAACATCAAACAAATGCAAACACTGATTTATACATGCATTTCTAGCAGAAAGTATTAGTCTAGTATCAAGAAATCTAACAGAAATGTCAATCTCAAATAAACAGCTTACAACATACATAATAGTATAGTGTAAAATTTGGGAAAGTAATTGTCATCTCCTGACATATACTAAATATTTTATTTATTTCTAAATCAAATAAGGGGGGAAAACAAGCTCCACAGTTGATATGTGCATTTCATTTCTCTGTCCTTACTCATAACGTATGAGTGTGTCTGTGTGTGTATACATATATACACCTACACATATTATATATACATACATGCAAATATAAATGTATGTATATATACTCTTGCTAACCATATTACTTCTAAACCAATATTGCATACATTATTTGAACATTCTTAGAACTTTGAACTAGATTTGATAGTAATTTCAAGAATCAGCTCATGAAACATTCATAACTCAAAGAATATTTCCCCAATTATACTGAAATAATTCATTTCTGGAGCACCGTTCCAAGATGGCCAAATAGGAACAGCTCTGGTCTGCAGCTCCCAGCGTGATCAATGCAAAAGACAGGTGATTTCTGCATTTCCAACTGAGATACCTGGTTCATCTCACTGGGACTGGTTGGACAGTGGATGCAGCCCACAGAGATGAGGTAAAGCAGGGTGTGGTGTTGCCTCAACCAGGAAGCACAGGGGTCGGGGGGTTTCTCTTTCCTAGCCGAGGGAAGCCATGAAAGACTGTACCTGGAAAAACGGGACACTTCTGCCCAAATACTGCACTTTTCCCAAGGTCTTAGCAACCGGCAGACAAGGAGATTCTCTCCCGTGCCTGGATCAGCAGGTCCCATGCCCATGGAGCCTTGCTCACGGCTAGTGCAGCAGTCTGAGATCAAACTGTGAGGCAGCAGCCTGGTTGGGGGAGGGGCATCCACCATTGCCAAGGCTTGAGTAGGTAAACAAAGTGACTGTGAAGCTTGAACTGGGCAGAGCCAACCACAGCTCAGGGAGGCCTACTGCCTCTAGACTCTACCTCTGTGGGCAGGGGATAGCTGAACAAAAGGTAGCAGACAACTTCTGCTGACTTAAATGTCCCTGTCTGACAGCTCTGAAGACAGCAGTGTTTCTCCTAGCATGGCGTTTGAGGTCTGAGAGACACCTCTCAGTTAGGACACCTACACCAAAACCCCATCTGCAGGTCACTAACATCAAAGACCAAAGGTAGATAAAAACACAAAGATGAGGAGAAACCAGAGTAGAAAAGCTGAAAATTCTAAAAATCAGAGAGCCGCTTCTCCTCCAAAGGATTGCAGCTCCTCACCAGCAACAGGAAGGAGAATGACTTTGACGAGTTGGCAGAAGTAGGCTTCAGAAGGTCGGTAATAACAAGCTTCTCTAAGCTAAAGGAGCATGTTTGAACCCATCACGAGGAAGCTAAAAAACCTTGAAAAAAGGTTAGACGAATAGCTACCTAGAATAAACAGTGTAGAGAAGACCTTAAATGATAGGATTGAGCTAAAAACCACGGCATTAGAACTTCATGACACACACACAAGCTTCATTAGCTGATTTGATCAAGTGCAAGAAAGGGTATCGGTGATTGAAGGTCAAATGAATGAAATAAAGCGAGAAAACAAAGTTAGAGAAAAACAAGTAAAAAGAAACAAACGAAGCTTCCAAAAAATACAGGACTATGTGAAAAGACAAAATCTACATTTGTTCGGTGTGCCTGAAAGTGATGGGGAGAATGGAACCAAGTTGGAAACCACTCTTCAGGATATTACCCAGGAGAACTTCGCCAACCTAGTAAGGCAGACCAACATTGAAATTCAGGAAATACAGAGAATGCCACAAAGATATTCCTTGAGAAGAGCAAGCCCAAGACATAATTGTCAGATTCACCAAGGTTGAAAAGAAGGAAAAAATGTTAAGGGCAGCCAGAGAGAAAGGTCGGGTTACCCACAAAGGGAAGACCATCAGACTAACAGCAGATCTCTCAGGAGAAACTCTACAAGCCAGAAGAGAGTGGGGGCCAATATTCAACATTCTTAAAGAAAAGAATTTTCAACCCAGAATTTCATATCCAGCCAAATTAAGCTTCATAAGTAAAAGAGAAATGAAATCCTTTACAGATGAGCAAATGCTGAGAGATTTTGTCACCACCAGGCTTGCCTTACAAGAGCTCCTGAAGGAAGCACTAAACATGGAAAGGAACGACCAGTATCGGCCACTGCAAAAACATGCCAAATTGTAAAGACCATCAATGCCATGAAGAAACTCACTCAATTAGTGGGCAAAATAACCAGCTAACATCATAATGACATGATCAAATTCACACATAGCAATAAATGTAAATGGGCTAAATGCCCCAATTAAAAGACACAGACTGAGAAATTGGATAAAGAGTCAAGACCCATCAGTGTGCTGTATTCAGGAGATACATCTCATGTGCATAGACGCACATAGGCACAAAATAAAGGGATGGAGGAACATCTACCAAGCAAATGGAAAACAAGAAAAAGCAGGGTTGCAATGCTCATCTCTGATAAAACAGACTTTAAACCAACAAAGATCAAGAGAAAAAGAAGGCCATTACATAATGGTAAAGGGATAAATTCAGCAAGAAGAGCCAATTATCCTAAATATATTTGTACCCAATACAGGAGCACCCAGATTCATAAAGGAAGTCCTTAGAGACCTACAAAGAAACTTAGACTCGCACACAAGAGTAATGGGAGACTTTAACATCCCACTGTCAATATTAGACAGATCAATGAGACAGAAGGTTAACAAGGATACCCAGGACTTAAACTCAGATCTGGACCAAGCAGACCTAACAGTCATCTACAGAACTCTCCACCTCAAATCAACAGAATGTACATTCTTCTTAGCACCACATCACACTTATTCCAAAATTGACCACATAGTTGGAAGTAAAGCACTCCTCAGCAAATGTAAAGAACAGGAATCACAACAAACTGTCTCTCAGACCACAGTACAATCAAATTAGAACCCAGGATTAAGAAACCCACTCAAAACCACACAAATACATGGAAACTGAATGACCTGCTCCTGGATGAATACTGGGTAAATAATGAAATGAAGGCAGAAATAAAGATGTCCTTTAAAACCAATGAGAACAAATACACAATGTACCAGAATCTCTGGGACACATTTAAAGTAGTGTGTAGAGGGAAATTTCAAGAGAAAGCAGGAAAGATCTAAAATCAACACCCTAACATCACAATTAAAAGAACTAGAGAAGCAAGAGCAAACACATTCAAAAGCTAGCAGAAGGCAAGAAATAACTAAGATTAGAGCAGAACTGAAAGAGACAGACATAAAAAACTCTTCAAAAAAATCAATGAGTACAGGAGCTGGTTTTTTTTGAAAAGATCAACAAAATTGGTGGACTGCTAGCAAGACAAATAAAGAAAAAAAAAGAAGAATCAAATAGACACAATAAACAATGATAAAGGGGACATCACCACCAATCCCACGGAAATACAAATGACCATGAGAAAATACTATAAAACTCTACGCAAATAAGCTAGAAAATCTAGAAGAAATGGATAAATTCCTGGACACATACATCCTCCCAATACTGAACAAGGAAGCAATTGAATCTCTGAATAGACCAATATCAGGCTCTGAAATTGAGGCAACAATTAATACTCTACCAACCAAAAAAAAAAATCCAGGACCAGATAGATTCACAGCTGAATTCTACCAGAGGTACAAACAGGAGTTGGTACCATTCTTTCTGAAACTAATCCAATCAATAGAAAAAGAGGGAATCTTCCCTAACTCATTTTATGAGGCCAAAATCATCCTGACACCAAAGCCTGACAGAGACACAGCAAAAAAGAATTTTAGGCCAATATCCCTGATGAACATCGATGCAAAAATCCTCAATAAAATACTGGCAAACTGAATCCAGCAGCACATCAAAAAACTTATCCACCAGGATGAAGTCGGCTTCATCCCTGGGCTGCAAGGCTGGTTCAACATACACAAATCAATAAATGTAATCCATCACATAAAGAGAATCAAAGACAAAAGCCATATGATTATCTCAATAGATGCAGAAAAGGCCTTTGACAAAATTCAACCAGCCCTTCATGCTAAAAACTCTCAATAAACTTGGTATTGATGGAACATATCCCAAAATAATAAGAGCTACTTATGACAAACCCACAGCCAATATCATACTGAATGGGAAAAACTGGAAGCATTCCCTTCAAAACCAGCACAAGACAAGGATGGCCTCTCTCACCACTCCTATTCAACATAGTGTTGGAAGTTTTGGCCAGGGCAATCAGGCAAGAGAAAAAAATAAAGGATATCCAATTAAGATAAGAGGAATTCAAACTGTTCCTGTTTGCAGATGGCAGGTTGTATACTTAGAAAACCTCATTGTCTCAGCCCCAAATCTCCTTAAGTTGATAAGCAACTTCAGCAAAGTCTCAGGATACAAAATCAAGGTGCAAAAGTCACAAGCATTCCTATACACCAATAACAGACAGAGAGCCAAATCATGAGTGAACTCCCATTCACAAATGCTTCAAAGAGAATAAAATGCCTAGGAATCCAACTTACAAGGAATGTGAAGGACATCTTCAAGAAGAACTACAAACCACTGCTCATTGAAATGAAAGAGGACACAAACAAATGGAAGGACATCCCATGTTCATAAATAGGAAGAATCAATACTGTGAAAATGGCCATACTGCTGAAGGTAATTTATAGATTCAATGTCATTGTCATCAAGCTACCAATGATTTTCTTCATAGAACTGGAAAAACTACTTCAAAGCTCATATGGAACCAAAAAAGAGCCTGCATGGCCAAGACAATCCTAAGCAAAAGGAACAAAGCTGGAGGCGTCAGGCTACCTGACTTCAAACTACACTACAACGCTACAGTAACCAAAACAGCATGGTACTGGTACCAAAAGAGAGACATAGACCAATGGAACAGAACAGAGGCTACAGAAATAACATCATGCATCTACAACCATCTGATCTTTGACAAACCTGACAAAAACAAGAAATGGGGAAAAGATTCACTATTTAATAAACGGTGTTGGGAAAACTGGTTAGCCATATACAGAAAGGTGAAACTGGATCCCTTTCTTTACACGTTATACAAAAATTAATTCAAAATGGATTAAAGACTAAAATATTAGACCTAAAACTATACAAACTCTAGAAGAAAACCTAGGCAATGCAATTCAGGACATAGGCATGGACAACGACTTTATGACTAAAATACCAAAAACAATGGCAACAAAAGCCAACATAGACAAATGGTATCTAATTAACCTAAAGGTCTTCTGCATGGCAAAAGAAACTACCATCAGAGCGAACAGGCAACCTACAGAATGGGAGAAATTGTTTGCAATCTACCCATCTGACAAAGGGCTAATACCCAGAATCTACAAAGAACTCAAACAAGTTTACAAGAAAAAAACAACCCCATCAAAAAGTGGGCAAAGGATATGAACAGACACTTCTCAAAAGAAGACATCTATGCAGCCAACAGACACATGAAAAAATGCTCATCATCACTGGTCATTAGAAAAATGGAAATCAAAACCACAATGAGATACTATCTCATGCCAGTTGAATGGAAATCATTAAAAAGTCAGGAAACAACAGATGCTGGAGAGGATGTGGAGAAATAGGAACACTTTTACACTGTTAGTGGGAGTGTAAATTAGTTCAACCATTGAGGAAGACAGTGTGGCGATTCGTCAACGACCTAGAACTAGAAATACCATCTGACCCAGCAATCCCATTACTGAGTATATACCTAAAGGATTATAAATCATGCTACTATAAAGACACAAGCACACGTATGCTTAATGCGGCACTGTTCAAAATAGCAAAGACTTGGAACCAACCCAAATGCCTCTCAGTGATAGACTGGATTAAGAAAATGTGGCACATTTACACAATGGAGTACTATGGAGCCATAAAAAGGATGAATTCATGTCCTTTGCAAGGACATGGATGCAGCTGGAAACCATCATTCTCAGCAAATTATTACAAGGATGGAAAACCAAACACCGCATGTTCTCACTCATAGACGGGAATTGAATAAGGAGATCACTTGGACACAGGGTGGGTAACATCACACACTGGGGCCTGTCGAGGGGTTGGGAACTGGCAGAGGGATGGCATTAGGAGAAATATCTAATGTATATGATGAGTTGATGGCTGCAGCAAACCAACATGGCCATGTATACCTATGTATAAAACCTGTATGTTGTGCACATGTACCCCAGAACTTAAAGTATAATAAAAAAAATAAAAATAAACAATTCATTTCCAGTAAAAGTTTACTTTTTACAGTCAACTCTCATGAGTGTCAGCAGCCTTATAAACTTCTCTGCTTGTTCCAAGCTTCTCTGCATGGACAAGCAGCTAGGTAGATCATTTGTCACCAAACATAAAGGAAACAATTCACCACTTTTGAAGTGGGAAATCCAAACCTATCAGTCTGTCAGTAATTCTTGCTATAATTCCAGCTTTGCATAATCAGGGAGATTGGTTGCCAGCTGTCTGCTCATGTGCAAAAGTACAGCAACATCTTGGAGTTAGTTTTCCATGTACGCACATACATTTTTATGAAAGGTATATGTTCTGATCAGCAAAACACATTTAGGGAAAAAAATACACCTTTTTAAAAATGAACAACATATTTTACTTTTTAATGAAAACATAGTGATAGTAAGAGACTATTTATTTTGAATGATATCTTTTTAGTGAGAAATTCTGTTCCAATTTGAAGCCAATGCTCTGGATTTTAAAAGAGCTGGTATGGCAGATCTCAGTGCAGATGTACTACATTTGACCTCCTAGTTATCCAAGTTCTAAAACTACATAAAAGCAGGAGTTTATTGCCTTTATACCTCACTTGACTCTATCTGGTATAAACAAGTTTCCCCTTCAAAATGATTCCAATACATATAAAACCAAGTTCAATATGCATACTATAAGGTAGAATTTTTTGTCACGTTTCTTAATTGGAAAATATATAGCAAAACTGAAGAAAGTCCTTGGAGAAATCTGAAATAAATAACAGTGTGATACCATCAATTTCTCAGAAACAATATACAACCTATGATTACTTCTTAAATCTCGGTGCCAAATGCCATACATAACCTCACAACTATAATGTAGTTTGTAGAAATCGATCCTATCAATCAAATGAAAAATAGATTCAACACACAAAGTTGATTGGAATTGCTTAAAATAAAAGCACTGAGCTCTTAAAATACATTTTTTCAAATAATCTACTTTCCTATTTTTATTGAAGCTACTTATAGTAGTAGAAACTTAATTTGTTTTTAAGAAATTCTTGAACTCAATTTCACCAATGCACCTTTTTAAGGTGAATATTTGTTTTCCTTAAATGCAACAAATTATTTATTTTAAAGCAAAAGAGTGAAAGTTATCACTTTTTTATTTTTATACCTCCTCAAACAAACCTTTGTACTACTTTGAGTGGTTTTGTTTGTTTGTTTTAATATAGGTCACCTGGACTTAAAGACTGTGTAGACAAAGTCACCTTTGCTTTTGTGTTTAAATTATAGTAACTCCACATCTGCTCATGGAAATAAACAGGCAGTGAAACTCAATAAAGAATCAGCATTTCAGAGACACCCCTAAGAGAACAACTTGTGTGAATATATAGTGAATAGTGCCATTTTCTATATCTATAATCCATTTTCTTCCTTTCCTGCTCAGTCCAGCCCTGCCAGAAACCTGTTTCTGCAGTCCACTTACTGGATCCTTGTCTTTGCCACTGTCAACAATGGTCCCCAACACAATTGAGTTGATATCTTTGTCACAGGTCTCATCTTCCACTGTTCCCAAAACCATAGATTCTCTATGAATCAGAGCTGTGCTGAGTACTATGCTAGGCTGGAAGAATAGCCCTCACATTTGGTCACCTGCTTGTCCCCAGAGTTTCACAGAGTTTTCTATAACAGAATTCTATTAGCGTCCGTATATAATACTACCAACTCAGAATCTAACAGTGCCTTATTAAAAATAATGTATTGTCATATTTTGGTACTTGCCCCTTAACAGTAGAGGATTAAATTTGAGAAAGGAATTCAAACCCAGTTCCAGATACATGCTGAGAAGAATATGGGTGTCCAGCCACTCCCTCCATTACTTTCTAATCTTCTCTTGTGGCCCTTGATAGAAATAAGTGCACCATACCCAGTGATATATGAAATATATCACCAGATCTGAGCTGGATATTCTTTGTAGGTTGTCCATAACAGTGGGAACAGATACCATTGAACTAGGCCCTCTGGATTCCATGTGGATGAGTGAATCCTGGTATACTGGGGCCAAGCGGTAGATCTTACTCATAAAACAAGGTAGCAGAGATGGCCGTTATGGGCTGAAGAGCCAAAGCAGCAATCAAATGATTTGACTCCTAAAAATCTTTGGTATTAGCTTTGATCATATTATCCATGATGGATCTGAGACAGATAAGCAAACTACCAAATATAATCTGATTTGATTTGTATAATCAGGAATCTTTAATTCAGTTGAACGGAAATCTAACTACAGTCACTAACACAGAGATTAACTGCTACTCAGAAAAATCTGAGCTACTTTATAAATTCAGAATACCTTGATTGAAGCAGAAGATGGCCCCAACTTTTATATTATAACTCTTCTTCTTAACCTTCCCCAAAGGGATATGTGAGTATTACCAGTGTGAATGTACGTTATAGGAAAATAACCAGACTTTTTGGTATTACCACATATTGGCACTGAACTGACAGTAACTGCTAAACACTTAAAAGAGCACATTGGTTCACCATCCAAAGTAGGACAATAGGAAGTAAGGTGATGGATAAAGTTTTGGCTTGTGTTCATCTTGCAATGGGCCCCTCAAAATACCTTATGGTATTTTCTCAACTTTATAATGCTAAATTGGAAATAAACATACTTAGTAACTGGCAGAATCTTCACATTGATTCTCTGACCCTTTAAATAGGACTACTATAGCAGAAAGGGCCAAATGGAAGTCAAATGAAATGCCTCTCTATAAAAAAATAAAAGCAATACCACAATCCTGAGGAATTGCAGTGATTAGTATCATCACCAAGAACTTGTAAAATGCAGGGGTGATAATTCACACATTCCTGTTCAGATGCATCTTGTAGAATGGCAGTGGACTATCACAATTGGGTGATGACTACAATTGCAGGTATTTTTTCAAGGACGGATACACAATTGGAACAAATTAATACATCCTCTGACATGTGATATGCAACATTGGTTTGGTAAATTATTTTAACGTATACCTGCTAGAAGCAATTATCAGAAGCATTTTGTTTTCAGTTGACAAGGATGGCAGGGTACCTTGCTCTCCTCTCTAGGCTATGTCAATTTTCTAGCCCTTAATCTTCAGGGAACTCAACAGCCTCTCTATTTCAAAGATTACCATGCTGAATCATTTTATTATTGAGATTATGTTTATTGTCAAAAACTGTGCAGAATCTGAGCTTTTATCCTATTTAATGGATACAAGTTAGTCTGTAACTGTTTCATGGGTTCCAGAAGACATGAGACTATTGGACCACAGACAAAGGATTTTATTACTCACATCAAGAGCAGTATTTTAAATTCCTTCCTGGTTAGTGCTAATTCCCCATCTTCTCTCAAATGCCATGTGGATGACATAGGACCCATGATAGATGTGTGTACATTCAGTGGACTATAGGACAAAAAAACAAATCCAAGCTGAGCTTTGGAAATTCACCACTTTTAAAACAAGCAAAAGAAAAGCAAGTGGAAGCATGCTTATTGTTTGCACTGGGGGAGATGTTACTTCATCACTCAAAGTTGTTCACTGCAAACACAACTCTAAAAATGGCCTGAGTAATTAGAGCCACGCATTCTTGGCCTATCCTGCAAGAATACATAGGGACACAGTCAAGGCCCATGCTGGATTCCCTCTCCCAATACTGATTAAATCTGGTGATCAGGAAGAAACAACAAATTTAAACACCTTGGTGAAACATATGTTCACCAGAGATAAGAAGTAATTTCCACAAAAAAATTGGCGAAATTATTAGGGTTTTGGGACATACCATTATGATTTTAGAGCCAAACTGGTCATTCTCTATAGACAATGTTTCTTTTTTAAAGAAGCAGCATCTGGCTTGCCACTGGGCCATAACAGAGAATGAACACTTGACCATTAACTCACAAGTTACTGTTTGCCCTGATCTACTTATTATAAATTGCCGGAGGTATCTGATTGATAAAATCATAAAGTTCAGTGGTTTGAACAATGATACTCATTTATCAAACATTTATAAACATTAAATGATGTCATGTACAAGACATTTCATTCAAGTGTGCCCTGAAGGCATAAGAAATTCACAAGAATATTTTGTTCTGATATCTATGTCTCCTAATTCTGCCACACTTCCTCCTTTCTCTCAATCATCCTAATACTTTCATATTCATCTATGAAAATTTGACTACAAAAAAATGGGTCTGGTTTACAAATGGCTCTATAAAATACTGGAACTACATGAAAATAAGTGATTGCAAAAATACAGCCCCACTCCAGGGTGTCCTTGAAGAACAGTAGCAAAGAAAAATTATTTTAATGGGGAGGACATTGAGCCATGCATACAACTGTTCATTTTGCCTGAGACAAGAGACGTTCAGAGGTATAAATCTACACTAATTTATAGATAATGAATAATGTTTTTGCTCAATGATCAGAGACTCTCAAGTAACAAGTCTTAAAAATTTTTGCAAGAGGGTCTAGAGTAAAGGTACGTGAGGAGATCTTTTAAATGTGCTGAGAATATAAAGACATTTATATTCTATGGGAATGTTCACCAAAAAACAATCTCAGATGAGGGGAATTGTCATAGATTTTGCAAGTAGGTTGATGATTTCTGCGGGTGTTAGTCAGTCTTTGTCCTCACAAACCAAGTTGCTGTGTTCACAAGTGTACTATCCATGGCATCAGAAAAAAATGGACTTATATTCTAAAGTCTTATCTGGCAACAGCCATTGAGGAATGTTCAATCTACTCAAAAATAGCACCATTCTTTGGAGCTCAACCCACCACCTTGTGACAGGTTGATTGCATTGGAACTCACCTCTCATGAAAAGGACAGTGCTTTAGTATCGTTGGTTAAACATCTTGTCTTGATGTGGATTTCCATTCACTGTCCACAGAGCTTTTGGAAAAACCATATTCATGTGCTTATCGATTTTCTTAAACATTATGATATTCTGTGCAGCACTGCTTTTGACCAAACCACTATTTTTTTAGAAAATAAGTGTGATAATTGGATTGTGCTCATGAAATTCACTGGTCTTATCTTGTTTTCCGTCATCCTGAATCATTTGCCTTGATAGAATAGCAGAATAATATTTTCAAGAATCAGGTATGACACCACTTGTTTGGCAATATCTTGAGCACTTGGGTAATCTCCCTGGAATGCAGTATATGCTCTAAATCAGTGACCAATATGTGGTTCTGTTCATTCCTGGTCAGTATTTGCAGGCCTGGGAATCAAACATAGAAATGGGAATGTTTTCTTTCTGTAATAATTCAATAATCTGCTAACAAAAATATTATTTTCAATAATTGTGAATTTGGGCTCTTCTGATCTAGGCATCTTAGTTCACAAGGGAGTATTGCCTCTACCATGAGTCACTATCAATCGTACTGTTAAAACTGAAGTTAAATTTAACACTTAGTTCACTTTAGGTTTCTCATGCAAGTGAATCAATGGACAAAGAAAGGAGTGATTGTACTGACTGTGGTAAGTAATTTTAACTATTTTAAGGAAATTGAGTTACTACCGAATAGTGAGGTTAAGAATAAGCATAACTGCCATACTTCCGTTTGCAGAAGGGTGCTGCTCAGTACTTCAATGACAAGTGATAAAAGACAATGGTAAACTACAATTACATTTAGACAGGACTGATAATGAACCAGACTGCTCAGAAAAGAAAGTTTGGGTCAACTCACCAGGCCAAAAACTATAACTAGCAAAGTGCTTGCTTAGAGCAAAGACTATGTAGAAAAGGCAGTGTATGAAAATAGTTACAAATAGCAGGTATGAATACATGACTGACTGTAATAGTTATAAATAAATATTTCTTCCTATTCTGATATAAATATACTTATAAATACATTAATTGTCATCTTCTGCTCTCCCTTTCTCTTGTAATGTAACATAAAATGTTTTAATCTCACATCTCAGTATTTAAGTTACAAACCATAAAAGGGTCAGTGTGGTTCGATTAGAAATGAACATTGCCAAGTTAGATAGAAAAACATCATATCCTTTTGAAAGAGAGTCAGCACGTTTTTGGTTGTATAAAGGATACTAGTATAATTTAAGATGGAAATGTGCCTTTGCTGTTACCTATACTATGAAGTTAAGTAAAATTAAAAGACATATATATATAGATGCCAAATTGACAAAGATTGGAGCATAACGTCTCTTTACTATGCCAATTTAGGAAAGTTGAAATGGGCCTTTTCTTTGCAGTACCAGATTGGAGATATTTAAGATATTTAATTTGGATATACAAAATTTGTGCAATATTTGTAAGGTAGGAGTGAGTGAAAAGCCATTTTAATGAACTGAGTTTGGTATAGGGTGCCTGACAATATGGCATATCATACCTGTTGTGTTTGTTCTGTTAACTCAGAAACTGGCATGAGACAGCACCCAGATCTACACCTCTACCAGCTCCCACAAAATCTTCTTTTACAACTTCTCTATACAATGACCCAGGTATGTGTTTAATTCTGTGGTAAACATTGAATAAAACAAGATTTTCCTGTAGATCATTCATATCAAGTTAAGATGTGGGAAACCAAAGAGATATTTTTTATTTTGTCCTTGTACATTCCAGTTGTTCTTTGTTCTCCTCCAAATTATATGGAGCTCCCTTTCCTGACCACTGGCTAGGGTGACCTATCATGACTTCATGGTCCCACTAGACATAAAGTTAACAGCTTTGTATAGACTTATTACCAGCTTTCACAATTGTGTTATATCTAATCCCTATAACACTTTCTTTTCATTGTGTCACTCATAGGGATCCGCTTCTCTGATCAAGTTCTGACACAGATAGTGTAATAGGTTCTTCCTGACTACTGCACAGACAAAATCAATTTTCCCAGACCATGGCATTGTAAAAACACCTTTGCAAAATTATGAAGTAAGAGAAATCTGACATAGTTGACTCCATCTTGCTTTCAACCTCCCAGGTGTCCTTGGTCATTCCTGGGTGTAGACCAAATTAACTTTGGGAGAAATTTAGTTTATAGTTTAGCCTTAAAGCAAGGATGATAATAGCCCTTTCCAAAACTAAACAGCCTTTGTAAAACAATTAAACACAAGGTTGAGTATGAGAGGGGCCTGAATTCCGTTAAGTTGTAGGCATAAATAATAACCATCCATTGTTATAGACGTCACAAGATTTATAATTTCCCCAATTACACCTGTAGTGAACATCACTATTGTAGAACGTAAGGTTCTACAATTTTGAGGTGTCTTTTTAGACTTTTGCATTTCTGAGGATGGCTAACTCTACCTGGACTTGTGATTCATGACTCAACTAACTTGTTGTGTGGCCTGCGGAACCATGAACCAATTAAACTTCTTTTCTGTGTCCCACCTATTTCTTTGTAGCAATATACAGTCCCACCTATTTCTTTAGAGCAATACAAGAATGGCCTAATACAGAAAATTGAGACTGAGGAGTGAGGAGTTGCTATAAAGATACCAAAAATGTGGAAGAGACTTTGGAACTGGGTACCAGGCAGAGTGTGGAAGAGTTTGGAAAGATCGCAAATTATAGGAAGATGAGGGAATGTTTGGAACTTCTTCGAGACTGGTTAAATAATTGTGACCAAAATGCTAATAGTGATATTGACAGTGAAATACAGGATGCCAAAGTCTCAGTTGGAAGTGAGGAATTTATTGGGAAGTGTAGCAAAGTCACATAAGTTATGCCTTAACAAAGAGCCTGAATGCATTCTGTTCATGCCCTCGGGATCTGTGAAAGTTTGACCTTGAGAGTGATGATTTAGGGTACCTGGCAAAAGAAATTTCTAAGCAGGAAAGCATTGAAGAAGTTGCCTAGCTGCTTCTAACAGCCTACACACTGATGCAGGAGCAAGGAAATTACTTAAAGTTAGAATTTACATTTGAAAGAAAAGCAGAGCATACAAGTGTGAAAAATATGCAGCTTGGCCATGCAGCAGAGAAAGAAACTAGGCCTATTTTACCAGAATTCAGGCGCCTCTCATAATCTGAACCTTATTAATTTTACAAAGGTTATTTAGTTTGGGGAAGGGCTATTATCACTTTTGCTTTAAGGTTAAACTATAGACTAAATTCCTCATTAGCTTGGCCTAAGCCCGGGAATGACCAATGACTTCTTGGAAGTCAGAAGCAAGATGAAGTCAACTCTGTTAGATTTCTTACCATTATAATTTTGCAAAGGCCATTTCAGGAGGACAGGAGAAGGTCAGAGGGATACTTTGTTTCTGAAGCCTTTCCAATATCTTTCTTCCCAAAGCACTCAGCATGGCAAAGCACCACACTTTTGCATATCATTTTCTGAGCCCCAATAGTATTCAATGCTTAATAGTGTGCACAGCACTAATAAATCTTTAATAAATCCTGGATGGCTGGTTATGACAATTTTTTTTCTTTCTTTTTTTTTCTTTGAGACAGAGTCTTACCCTGTTGCTCAGGCTAAAGTGCAGTGGCATGATCTCAGCTCACTGCAAGCTCTGCCTCCCAGGTTCAAGTGATTCTTGTGCCTCAGCCTCCCAAGTAGTTGGGATTACAGGTAACTGACAACACATCCAGCCAATTTTTGTATATTTAGTAGAGATTGGGTTTCACCATGTTGGACAGGCTGGTTTCCAACTCCTGACTTCAAGTGATCTACCTGCCTCAGGTTCCCAAAATGCTGGGATTACAGGTGTGAGCCACTGCACCTGGTCTGATGATGGTTTTTGATATCTCTCACTATTAGCCGTGTCCAACCCTTTGAATGTGAGGACTTTTTGGTATATCTGTGGTGGCGAATATCACGAAAATTATGTACAGACTTTTTTTTTTTTTTTTTTTTAAGTTCATCAGCTATTGTTAGTGTTAGTGTATTTTATATGTGGCCCAAGACAATTCTCCCAATGTGGCCCAGGGAAACCAAACTGTTGGACACCTGTGATTAAGCTCATCCTTCTCAAATATTTGATTTACATTTCCACTCTATTCTTCTTACATGTTTTGAACCTCTTAGACCCCAAGAATTGGCATAACCCTAGATGTGCCCGTCATACCTACCCCATCTCCAGAGAGACAAATCAGAAAAAAAATCTACAGAACTGAGGGCAATGGGTACTAAAAATATGTGTAATAGAGCAATTCAAGAATCCTTCTTGAATTTTGTGTTAAATTTCTATTTATTTATTTACTATTTTCTTTTCATTTTTTTGAGAGATGGAGTCTTGGTCTGTGACCCAGGCCGGAGTGCAGTGGCCTGATCTCAGCTCGCTGCAATATCTGTCTTCCAGGTTCAAGCAATTCTCCTGCCTCAGCTTCCCGAGTAGCTGGGACTATAGGCATGCACCCCCACCCTCAGCTATTTTTTAGTAGAGACAGTGTTTCACTACATGTTGGCCAGGCTGGTCTCAAATTCCTGACCTCAAGTGATCTGCCCACCTCGGCCTCCCAAAGTGCTGGGGTTATTGGCATGAGCCACCATGCCCGCCAGATTTCTTTTAAATAAGAAGTAGTAATACAGCTTAAGACAATGGGCAAAATGATAGAATTATGAGATCAAATTGAAAACAAAACTATGAAAACCTTATGAATACTATTTTAAATGTAAAAACTATTATACATAATACATTTGATATTTTTCACTCAACTTTTCATTTTAAAGGTCTTTCATAGTTTTTAAACTTATTAGTGGAGTTTTCAGTGTGTTTCTTTATCCTAAGAAACCTAACTTTATAACCCTTTTGCCATATAACTAAATATACCTTATGTATTTATTTTAAGAGGTTTTATTACTAGGTAGGTGTGCTAAGGTGAATAGATTAGAAGAAAATTGCAATTGAAAAGATAGTTTCTTGGTCATATACTATGGTCTGAATATTTGTGTCCCTCAATTAATAACTTGAAATTCTAACTCTACGGGTGATGGCATTAGGAGTTGGTCCCATTACCGGTGGCAAATATCCAAGTTACTGGTGGCGAATCTGTACAGGTCCACAGCCACCTTAATTCTTGCCTCCTCAGTAGAAGGAATTTGACTGAGGAGTATAAAGCAGAAAAAGAGACTGAGGCAAGTTTTAGAGCAGGAGTGGAAGTTTTATTTAAAAAGTTTTGGAATAGAAAATAAAGGAAGGTATACTTCAAGAGACCCAAGCAGGCACCGAGGTCAAATGCCATGTTTAATCATGATCCTAGGACTTTATAGGCTGGCCCTTTTCTAGTGATTCTTACCTTAGGGTGGGCAGCCCACATGCACAGTGCCCTCCTTACCCTTGGGAGGTGAGCCCTCACAGTGTGTTTAGGAAATTGTATGCAAGCTCATCTCAGGCTTTCTTCCCTTTTCCAGTGGTGTGCCCCCAGAAGGTGACACGCCACCATTTTGTTTTTTGATACATATGCCTGGGAAGTTGCTTCTCGCAGGAGCCTGCACGCAATTAACAATTTGAAACAGTTGTGGACCATCAGGAAATGACCTCTCCTTGGAACCAGCAGTTTATCACTTTTAGAGAGGCAATGTGATAATTGTCAATCACCCAACATTCCTAGTGGATGTGGGAGAGCCTTCCCTGCCCTGCTTATGTCTGTCTAACTACCTGTAACAATACCTTTGGAAAGTGAGGTAGAAATGAAGGTGGAACTTATTGCCCTTACAAAAGAGGTCTGAGAAATACCCACTTACCCTTTGCACCATGTAAGGACACAGCTAGAAGGCCCTATTTGTGAATTAGGAAGCAGGCTCTCACCACACGGAGCCAATCAGTCTTGATCTTGGACTTTCCAGACTCCCAAGACTGTAAGAAATAAATTTCTGTTGTTTGAGTTACTCAGTTTATGGTATTTTCTTATAACAGCCCCAATGCACCAAGAGAACAAAGTTCCTAAAAGGAAGAAGATATCATAAAACAGGGGTTCACACTGAGAAACACAGGGTCCTCTGGTGAGTTCTGGAGAATAGTCGTCTAGTACTTGACCCAGGGGTTGATAAGGACAGGATAGTCACCTAGAGTGTGAAAGCCTGACAAGGGAGGTTGTTGTGGACTCTGGATTCATTGATTTGTATTTGAAAGCATGTTCCTGGGTGAGTTGTTTACTATCCCTAAGAACTGACTAACTCTAGGAGGTACAGTCCCTCTAAAGTCAGCAAGGCTCCAATGTCAAAGCATTAGAACACATTAGCACAGAACATAATGCTAACAATATAAGTGAATATAGTGATTATAGTTGAATATAGTGCTAACAATATTAGTGGCTTATTAAACAATTATCCTTACCCATGTTACAAAAACAGACATATTTTTAACTCAGGAATATCAGAATTTAAGAATCAGGCATAGTTTCTATTAAATCTGTGATAAAAAGGATTTGTCAATCTAAATTCAAGTTCTGGAAAAACAGAGTATAGACTACTGCCTAGGTCTTTTCATTTTATTTAAAGAGAAAAAAATGGTATTGAAGTGTTTCTGTTCAGTATTATTCACATGTGTTTTGAGTTTGGGTAATTGTAGACGTGAAATGAGTGTCAGAAAGGGCCTTGCAGCTTTGTACTTTTAAATGCTTGTGGATTTCACTGCAATTTAAGGTCATACAAACAGAGAAAAAACTCACGGCTTCAAAACTGCCATGCTATTCATCAAGGAAACATTTTTGGGGCCCAATTTTTCTATTGGAATAGAAGATAGAGTAGGCCATTTAGAAGCCCTGCTCTGTAAAAGTCCAGGTGTCATTCTCCTTCCTTCCCTCCTCACAGCTATCTAAAGATCTCCTGATCACTCAAAGGAGATAATCTAACCAATGTACAAAGTGGAAAAATAGTAAAGTGTTAAGATGAAGGAGGATATTTTATGTTAATGTATTTAAGACTGGCCTGTTAAACTCAGTTGACCACTACTTTTCAAATGATTTGAATAGAAAAGTATATTCCATATATTATTCAGAGTACTATGAAGCAAAACTGAGAAAACCCTGGTGTTTCAGAGGACTTTCATGTATTTAGTCATTCACTTATTTATTAAACAAATATTCATTGATTGCCTACTGTGAGCTAGTTCTATTTGCTGGGAATTTAATGCTGAGGATGACAAGCAGGAACCCTGTCATACTCACGATGGATTCCATCCAAGCAGAATGGAATCAATAATCTCCCAAGAGTAGATAGAGATAAATTAGTAAAGGAACAAGTTAGCAAAATACATTCAGGCTAGTGACAAGAATTATGAAGGAAGTGAACAAGGTGATAAATGCTGGAAAGGAAGAGATGGATTTAGACAGAGTGGAAGGATAAAACTTCTCAGAGGAGGTGACATTTGCACTGAAGCCTGAAGTGTAAAACTTTATGGCCTTATGATTCCTTACACTGGAAGCCGAATTAATTGAGAATTTAGACTGAGCCTTGATTAGAAAAGAGAATTTTTAAGTGCAATATGGTTCCATTGAATTATTTTAAACCAAAAGTAACACAATCTGTCCTTTTGACAAATTAAGAAATAAATACTGTTTTGGCACAATGCTTTAAAAAGTATCATTATGCCTATTTTTCTAAATAATTTTAATTAAGTTCAATATTATGCTTATATGAAACTATTGGACCAGGACCGATAGATATGATACAACTTTTATTTGAATATGTTTTTCTTGAATGTCTAAGCAAGTGAAGAATAGCTTCCCTTCACTCTTCTAGGTTCCCTGGCTGACCTGAGTTAAATTGACATAAAACAGATTAAGGAAATAAACCACATCTAATCACATATATATGCAACAGGGTTCCACAAAATCTGAGACTCAAAGAAGGGTCAGAATATTGAAGCTTATATAATTGCATCCTGAGCTAAAGGAATAGGAAATTGGGGTTTCTTGGGGCAACACAAGTTATGGGAAGGTGAGGTAAGGAAATGTATGATAAATAAAGGTGGTCTTGTTATGCAGAAAAAAGTCTCCCAGGTAACAAAAGTTGTCAATGAGCAGCCCTGAGAAGAGATGACAGTCTTACTGGATTAGTGTTGGCCTCTAGGCTCCTTTCCAGTGATTTGAGTCAATCTTTTTGGTTGGAAGAATTCCTGGGAAGGGGATTTATGACATGTGAGATTCATTTGGAGGACCCATCTTTATGCAGATAAGGGGAGCTGAGAAAAAGCTTCTGCCTGAATCCACTGTTTTCCCAAGTGCCTTCAGTTCCAAGTGATCAGCACACTGAAGCATCACATTTTGGGGTGACATTTCCTGAACTGGACCTACATTTTAGGTAAGATATACATTCTGATATCCAGCTTTTATTTCATTAACCAAATTATATATCTTATATAAATTAGGTGCTCTCAAATATAAGCAACAGATCCTGTGATTCAAACCAGCTCTACAAATAAGGAAACACATCAGTACATAGCAAGAGGTAGGATAGACTCAATCAGCTGGTGAGTCCAAGTCTCCATCTCAGTTTCTTCCTGGAGCCCCTTGACTCTGGCCCACTGTGTTGCCTTAGCCTTTAGATCAACTTCTATCGTGGCCACAAGATGGCAGCCAGCAGCTATAGGGGCAAAAGCCTTCGTTCATACCTAAAAGAAGAGAGATTATTATCTGACTGTGTCCCCTATGGGTGAATAATAGTCATTATGTCATGTAATAATTCTCTAACATCTGAATTGCTGAAACAATTACAAGAAAAAGTAGTGGGATTTCCCTAGAGCTAGGCCTGCTATGAGATTTCCTTGCACAGAGAATAGGCGAATTCTACCCACTTTTACTGTCTTCCTCATGTTCCGGCCAACAACACCCAGTGACCCAAAAGGAAGAAAAAATGGGAGATAAATTTTGGTTAGGCAAGAAGTAGTCTTTAGTAGTTAGTTATAAGAAATTTTTTTTTGCTATACTTAAATTTGAAGTTCAGGGATTGTATGACTAAGTATGTACAAGGCACTGCATGGGCTAACCAGAGTATAAAACTAAATTAAGTCTAGTAGAAAAGTATAGATTTTTTTAAATGATAGGAAATGACATCTGAAAATGCTAGGAATACATCTGTGGTTCATCTCCCATTGGGCCAGTTTGCCCAAATATGACTGAAGATATGAGAGCATTTGAACCTTAGAAAAACCCACATAATTTTTCTTCTTCCACAGGTATTATTTTTTGCAGATAATAGAATGAATGTGGGAGGGGTTTTTTTTTCTTTTTCTTTAGTAATATCCATGGAATATTTTACTAAAAATATGAACTTTAAAGCAAATAATATAGACTAAAAAATTGATTTTACCTACCACTTAACAGCTTGGCCACTGTGGTCAAGTAACAGCCTCTCAGCCTCCTCTGAGATATATATTTATTAAATATCTATTCATAATATTTATTACTTCATTTCCACACTGCTATGAAGAACTACCTGAGACTGAGTCATTTATAAAGAAAAGAGGTTTAATTGACTCACAATTTCACATGGCTGGGGAGGAAACTGACAATCATGACCAAAGGCAAAGAAGAAGCAAGGCCCGTCTTACATGATGGCAGGAGAGACAGAGAAAGCAAAATGGGAAGTGCCACACTTTTAAACCATCACATCTCATGAGAACTCATTCACTATTACGAGAACAGCAAGGGGGAAATCTGCCACCATGATCCAATCACCTCCGACCAGGCCCCTTCTGACACATGGGGATTACAATCTCACATGAGATTTGGGTGGAGACACACGGCCAAACCACGTCACAGTAAATACAACATATTAGTGCTTTTATGGATTATCTTATTATAATTATGGATTTCTTTTACAGTTGTGACATACTGTGGAACATTTCTCACAATATCTGGATCTGAGACAGTTGGATATTTGAGGATAATAGAACTCCTTCATACATGCATCAACAAGTGATTTTGAAAACATGACTATTTCAAAATGTACCTTCTAATTTATATATTTTCTAATTGCAAATAGATATATTATGTGCTTGATTCACTGATGATTCTGCAAAGACCTGGAACACCTATGGATAAATTCATTTTCTGGAAACGGATGGTTCAATTTGTTTGCTACTGTTTTAAAGGGTTGTCATCACCATTTTTAAGCATCTCTGGGCTTTCCGGTGCTAATGCTATTCACCAGTTACAGTTGTTTTTAGACGCTTTCAAGTTCTAATATTATATTTTATTTCTTTTCAATGATGACAGTTAATTCTGTTCTGTTAATTATACTTCAAGGCTCAGATTTTTGTGATACACAAAATGCCTGAGGTTAATAATGGATTGCTTCATATCTCCTAGCCATTCCAATTTTTAGACAACTCATTTAAATAGGGCATGGTTTAAAAGCTTTCATTAATATTAAAATGCTAACACTTTTTACAATAGTTTCCTGAGTCTTCCCAGAATCAGGATTCACTAAAAGCAACTCTGCTGGGCCAGCACAGTAGTGTGTTCAGTTAATTATAAGCATCAAGAAAGAGCCTCTGGTAGAGATGAATGTTTTCTATAAAGGGCCTTAGATGTGAGGGAGCATGTGGGACTGAAGACAGTTTGTGAGTCTGAAGCAAAGGGTATGAGCATGGAGAAGCATGGGAGAGATAGGTTGTAGAGTGAGGTGGGAGCCAAGCCCTGGATAATCATGAGTTTCATGCTAAGATACTTTACGTCTCCTGTGAAAGAAATGGCAGGTCACTAAAGAGTTCCCCCACTGGAGGTAATATCATCAGATTCACAGTTTGAGGGATCACTCTAGTTGTGTTTCTGAACTATAGATATTTATTTGAATCTAAATGCTACTTTTTTCTCATATTTCATATATTTTCTTTACTATTGTTTCATTTTCCCCAGACCACATAAATATGTGTGTTTTCCTCATTGATTCTTTTTTTTTTTTTTTTTGCAAATTATAATGATTTGTTATTTAATGGAAGCCTCTACTTTGAAATGTAGAAGGTCACATATTTTAGTCTTGAGATGATGAAGTTTGATTCAGTCACAAAGAACCAAATGTACTTTTTTACAGACAAAACTGGCTCCACATGATGTTGCTTTGACATTTGATTAACTGCCTTTTTCCCCCTTTTGGCTGTTACTGATATTTGAAACATTTTGCAGATTTGCTCTTTGTAATAACATCCTGTCCATCAGCTAATTTCAATGCTGAGATTTGTGCATGCAACTGCTATTGAAATCAATGTCAGCTCTGGGAGCCAATCCAAGAGCAGACTTGGCTCAAGTCTACAGTAGTCTACAGAGTTGACTTCATTTACTCTTTCAGTTTGATACACATAAACTATTCTTAGATGTATTTACTGAAAATATCAATATGACTATAACTTAATAAAAATAAAATTATGTTGTTTTTATGTCCACCACATAAAGGATGCTAAATAGATTAAATACTTTTTTACTCTATTTACTCAAACTATAAATCTCTATCCTTTTTTAAATTGAAATCTATATAATAAGATTGTTCAGAAAAGGAGCCAGAATGCCCTATTTGTGATTTCTTCCACTTGCTGAGGTCTCACCTCCTGTCAAAGTTCATATCAACCAAACCATTATTTTTTGAAGTTCATTGAATAATTCAACATTTTTTCATTTTATACCTTTTATCAATAATCACACAGAGAAACACATATTTACTTGCGAGACAGTATCCTTATTGAGAATTTTTTCCTTCGTTTTATGTTTTTTTTTCCTTCATCTTTGTGTCCCCAGCCTTGAATACACTCCAATAAGCCCTCAGTTAATGCTTGTTGAATTAACAGAGGGAGTTTGGGATGTCAATGAAGAAAAAAGTTCAGAGTGGTCCTTGCAGAAATAAGTATGTCCATATTCAAAGGAAAAAATTACCATGTGTAGTTATCATTTATTAATGAATAATGAATATAGCGGACACACAAGTAGGTAAGTTGATAGATGATAAATAGATACACGATATTTAGATAGATAGTAAGGTATAAAGGACACTTAAAAATGTGAACAAACTTTCTATGCTTTTTAGTAGAGCAAATAACACAACAACTAAGATATCCATATGTTTTCCATCTTTATCAATATTAGGAAATAAGTTTTAGAAATAAAGATTCCTCATTGCAAACAGGTGATAGCATTAAAATGTGAAACCCTAATTTGATTTTTTGCTGAGATATGTTAGAATGACTAGAAAAACATGTCTTTACAGCCTGCCACTTTAATACAAACCAAACCACACCACTTGACCAATCAGAAAAAAAAAAAAAAACAAAAAAAAAAAACCCAAACTCAGACACTGAAAGACAAAAAAGAGTAAGTTTAAATCACTCTAATCTTAAAAATGACCAGTTTCCCAAAAATATGTCACATACTTCTTACTCATCTTGTTCCTTTATTTCTTGGACAAATGTCTTATAAGAATTACACTTATGTTAGCTCTTTCCATTTCCTTCAATGGCAATCTTTTTCCAAAGCATGGAAGGATAAGCAAAATATCAGTGCATGAATCTGCTTTTTGTCTGGGCACATTTGCTTAGATAGCACACTTAGTTTCAGGGTTTATGTTCAGTTAGTTGGGGTGAGTGGAAGCCTGTCTATGCGAAAAGCATGTCTTTACATTAAGCTAAAATCTCTTCCATATACAGCTGACAACACAAAGGGCCACCTCCCTTAGATTAATGTTGGAGCAAAATTAAAGCCGACAGCATCCCCCAGCATTGGAAAAATGCAGGGAAAGCTGCTTTGGGACTTAGCAGAATAACCAATAACAAAGAAGAAGAAGAGGAAGAGGAAGAGGAAGACGAAGAAGAAGAGGAGGAGGAGGAGGAGGAGCAGCAGGAGGAGGAGGAGGAAGAGGAAGAGGAAGAAGAAGAAGAAGAAGAAGAAGAAGAAGAAGAAGAAGAAGAAGAAGAAGAAGAAGAAGAAGAAGAAGAAAGAAGAAGAAGAAGAAGAAAGAAAGAAAGAAAGAAAGAAAGAAAGAAAGAAAGAAAGAAGAAAGAGAGAGAGAAAAGAGAATCACTACCTATCCATATAAATGTTGGGGCACAGTTAGGCCTTTGCAGGGATTTAAACCCCTGTATTCAAGGGCTATTTGGACAAGAAACACTGAAGTTGTAAAATTGGTTTGAATCA
The DNA here is from genome assembly GCF_008728515.1 of Papio anubis. NCBI lineage: Eukaryota > Metazoa > Chordata > Mammalia > Primates > Cercopithecidae > Papio > Papio anubis. The sequence goes on from NC_044990.1 coordinate 40,052,597, forward strand.
GTATGGGCTTTATTACTGTGACTGCAATAATCTAAGCTAGTTTCTTACACTAGACTTTTTTGACAGTGAAAGCAAAGTCAAAAGTGCATTTTGTACTATTATCTAATTCATACTCATACATACACACACAGACATACACATATAACTGAACAAAAGTTTCAAGAGATGAGTTTCTCTTGTCACATGTTATATTCTCTAATATTTTGTTTTATTATATTTTATAGCAAAATATTGTCTGTGACCTATGAAACTGATTTCATAACCTAATAATCGGTCATATTGTACAGTTTAAAAAAACAGTAATCTAACAGGAACCATATAGAAATGATACTCAGTCTGTGTCATCCTGGTTAGTCTTTCTTCCCATATAATAGCCATTTCTGCAAAAGCAGTCCTTTTTCATTGCCTTAAGCAAAACTGTATGGCCACTTGTGTTTTCCTTCTATCTGGTAAAAACCAGTTGAGCTATACAAAATAGACATTATTTGAACTCCTTTATCTGGTTCCTAAAATATAACTGTGTACAAGTTTACTTATATCTACTGGTGCCATTTTCTCAGAGAGAAACAATAAATAAGCACCTAGTGCTTAAAAATAAGACATTTACTTATGAACAATTAAATACAGTGCATTATCTGGGGAGAAATAGCTGTGGAGGAAATTATTGATGCAAGTGGCACATTTCAAGTACAGAGTATGTATTATATAATAGTAGTGTATCTAACTTAGATTTCCTAATTTTGATAATAGTATGGTGCTTGTATAAGATAATTTTTTTTCCTGTAAAATACAGGAAATACAAATTAAAGTATTTCAGGATAAAGGTGTGTAATGTCTGTAATTCCTTTCAAATGACAAATGATTCAGGGAAAAATGTGTATGAGTGTTACGAGAAAATCTTGGGACAGTAACTTCTCCCTCAAACCGGAAAGAAGCTGAGATTTGAGATATCAAAGGGTGACTTGGACAGTCCTGCTTGGTGAGTAGATAAGTTTATTAGGACTTACAAATGGGGCACTCCTGGGCAGCATCAGGACAGCTCTAGAGATCCATGCCACCTGCCATCTCTAAATTACTTTTAAGCTAATTTTCCAGCTCTTTGCCTACTGTGTTTGAGCAATGAGACTGTCTACCCTGGTAGGTTCTCAGAGTCTCTTCAGGATGTTGGAGTTCCCAGGAACACCTGTACACAGCTGACCGCCATGACCTTGGCTCACTGTCCAGTCATCAAGGGTCAGGCAGCACACATTCACCCTTAAGAAACCTGATTGGGGACCCATCACACTACAATCCATCCCATCCCCTAACTCTTGCACTCTTTACACCAACTTTGCTTTATAGTCCCTGAGTAGGGTACCAGAGAAATAACTATACAAACCTATCATGTTTAGCCATGGCTTATGCATACAGTCCTCATCTACAGTATACATAACAGCATACAAAACAGAAGCTAACGACAGTTGTGACGCCTATTAGCAAAACTTAACTCCATTCAGTGGGTAAGATATGTAACCAATTTGAGAATGGGGCAAAGAAACTTAATTGGACTACATCATGGATCTGAGATGGCAATAATTTGAAGCTACATGTTAAAGGCTCAACACGTAGCGCCTAGAAAGGCACATGTTTTTGGTCTCGGTTGAGTTGGCGATCGGGTGGATGCGATCCCCTGTGAGCCCAGATTGCACTATTGATGCTGTTGAACCAGTCACTCCAGTTCTGTTGGGAGAAATGCAGAATATTCCAAGGTATACCATTATTATTTTATAGGGGGAGGTTTGCATCCAACAACCAGGCTTGTTGCTGACTGCTGGTATAATTGCAGCCCAGTCTAGAAAGACATTACCAGCTGCCACGGGTACCAGGTACAGCAGCTGTGTGCACAAACACTGGTGTTTAGTAAAGACCATCATGGGTGTATCTATTCCTTGTAGCTTTATTTCCATTGTATTTTCCCTCACTGGCCCTATTAGGGAGACTGTCATGGGCTTTAGGCCTGGCTTATAGTACCACGCATAGATTCCTCCTCTAGGAGTGGGCGTAATAGCCAAACTGGTAAGTTTTTGGCTTTGACCATGATATCCGTACTATGATCGCTCCAACAGATATTGGTGTCCCCACATGTTGATTTGGTAAAGCTCTCAGACCTCGAGCAAGGAGCACAGCTGAAACCACCACCCCTCTGGCAGTCTTCATGGTGCCCTCTAGTGCCACAAAACAGATCTAGTATGGGGACACTTTCCAGCTCAACTTCAGGTCCACATTAGCATCACCACTTGGCAGAAGCACTGTAGTTCTCAGGAGCAGAGTCCGGCCACCTGGTTCAAGAGCACAGTTTGGTGTCCTAGAGGTAACCGTGCGAGTTTGCAAAGCCTGTTTTACAGGTCTTGCCAACCATTCATAGGGAATGATGCCATGCATTGCAATGGGCGACTCATTTAAAATTTGTATGGTTTCTGGGAGATTCTTAGTCCAAGACCTTAAAGAGCTGTCCTGGAACAGTGCACATAATTGGGTTTTTAACAAGCCATTCTTTTTTTTTCTGTGAAGTCTGTCCCTGTTGGTTATATGGTAAGCAGAACCTCCAGTCTATGTTTTGTTCTAATGTCCAGTATTAGATACCTTTGCTAGACCCATCAGTGTACCAGACCCTGTAGGTATTAGTGGGATCTTCTCATATATGGTAATTGGCCTGATTTGTGGCTCCATTGTCATGTCAACCCCTTCACTTATTCTAAGTGTATGGGTTTGAGCACTTCCTGCAGTGCCTGACTTATAGGACTAGTAGACAGGACACCCCTATGTTGTAGATAGATGTGTCATTTCTGCTGGTTGTGTGAATGTGCCACCATGGAGGTGGGCTTGGCTATGAGGCCTTCCACTCACGCTTTTTGGGGGTAGGCAGTTTTTACTGTGATGGTCTGCTTTTTGGTGATGGCCTCCGCTTGGTGCAATGCTCTATAAATGGCCAATAGCTACTGCACTAGGCATGAGTAGTGGGATTCTGCCCTGCTCTATAATTGAGACCAAAAACCTGTAGGTACCTTCCTGTTGGTTGCTTTTGCCACAAACCTTAATTCATTCCTGTGCCATCTGTAGTGACTTCTAATATGAAAGGGTGTTGTGACAGTAGGCATTTAGTGCTTGAGTTTGTTTCATCTAAATTTTTTGCTTTGTTAAGTGCCTCTTGCTCCATGTATGTCCAGTCTCATTTTGATCTTTTTTTCTTATTAGGGTGTATAGTGGGCAGAGGGTTTATGCCAAATGAGGTATGAAGAGTAGCTCCAGTAAACCTAGGAAAACCTGGAGTTTACTGTCTGTGGTACAGGCTGCTGTACTATTATCAATGTTGCTGCAAATACGTTTTGCATCAAGACTTACCCTATGAGGTAACTCTTGGGAATTTGACAGCTATGTCAGATCCCTGTATCATTTTGGGATACACTTCCCATTCATAGTCCTTAAGACCATCCAAGATGGTTTGTAAGGCAGTCTCAGACCTGTAAGAGACTCTGAGATTAGCATGTTATCTTTAATATAATGAAACAGGGAGACTAAGGCAGGCAGAGGCTAGACAGGTCTTGTGCAACCATATTGTGACAGATGGTGGGTTGTGTAGGTACCTTTGTGGTAACAACTGGAAAGTCCATTGTTGGCCCTCATAAGTGACAACAGACTGATCTTGTGAATCTTCTGCTAAAGGAGTACTGGAAAAGGCATTAGCCAAGTCAATTACAGCATGTACATTTCTCAGCTTAAGGGCTACTTGTTCTAGCAGTTGAACAATATTGAGTACAGCTGCACATATAGGGGACCTCATTTTGTTTATCTCATGGTAGTCTACTGTCATTTTCCAGGTGCCATCTGGCTTCTTCGCAAGCCACACAGGGCTGTTACAGAGGCTCTTGGCCAGGTTATCTGAACATTATGTAATTCTTGGATTGTCTGGGTGATTTCAGAGTGTCTCCCTGGCAGATGGTATTATTTCAGCTTCACTGCCCACCTGGGCTGAGAAGAGTATAGAGGCACCCATCTGGTCTATCCTCTTTTTGTTCCTGGATTACACTCAGTCATTTTTGTTCCTGGATTACACACTTACCCAAATCACTGAAGTCCACCAATACTTCCCACGTATCACAGATTTTACTTCCCATTAACAGGCTCAGAAGTATGACCACTGCCCCATATTATAGCCCTATGTAAATCACAAATTACCCAGCCATTCAATGAGTATCTAAAATAATTTTAAGAATTTAAACTACACAAAAGTTTCATCTACATGCATTTATCTGATTTACATTTACCAAATTTACTCATTTGTAGCAGTTTATCTCAATTACTCATGAGAATCAAGACTTCGTCTGGAAAGCTAATCATTATCCCAAGTTATTTTCTTGTTAACCATTTTCATAGCCTGTGAATATCAGGTGTCCACTGAAGCAAGAACCTTAAAGTTAAACACATGGGCATTTTTGCTAATAACTCAGAAAATGCAGCCATTTTCACTAAACCAACAATATCAAATTAATCTTGCTTATCAAAAAAATCATGTAAACAAAAATTATTATTTTTGTGGCTAGGCTTACAGTCTTATAAGCTTTATGTCAAATTCTGATACCTTAAAATTTCTAGCAGAGGCAAATGTAAATCTTATCTAATAGTAAACCTAGACAAAAATGTATGCTGACAGTTTTGAAGAAATTTCTGTTTTTATTTTACTAATAATTTTAAAGTCAGCTTATTTATTAAAGATTACTAAATTCACATAAACTTGAAAAGCATTTGGACTTAATTTGAGTACTCATTTAGTTATAGCCATTTAGTAGCATGCTAGACACAACATATAATACATGTACATACACATTAGACTATCTAAACCTGTATACACATACACATAAAGATCCAGTAACTGTTGCTCCAATAGGTAACCCCATGAAAGCTGTGGATCAAAATTTTTGGATAAAGCAGTTTCTATAGGTTTTTGTTTTTCTAAAAAATCATTTTTACCCTTTTTTTTCTGTTTCAAGTGAGTTTTCAATGTTTACCTTTTAGCTAGAACTGACTGAACTATATGGAAAAAAAAAAAAAAAAAACTCCAAGTGACCTTTGATTAGTAAGTTTTATCTCAACATCATTAGCTTAATAACAACATATTCAAAGCAGGCAGAAAAGAAAATAGAGGAATAGAGAGCTTTATAAGACTCAATTTAACTCTGTATTTGCAGTTTTACCATTTGAGCTCTGAAGTTTTCTTGTAATTTGCCCGTCAGTTTTAAAATATGAACAAGAAAGGACTATAATATGTAAGAGTCCTAAAAACCTGGCATGCTTTTGAATTTCTGTAGGAGTTTCTATCCTTTCTCCCTTTCCTGTTCTAATGATTTCTCAGTAGCCAGCCTTATTGCAACAGCAGTGTATTTGCTATCTTTATAGTACTTGAAAATCTTACCTTCTTGTAATATGTGCTCAGTCCCTATACTCACGCAGTGGCCCACACAAGTTGAGCAGTTAGGCAACTCCACCGCACATGTATGTTGCCAATCATCTCTAGATTCCTCCCACAGATATCCATTTCTGACTCATCATTTAGTCTCCTGAATTCTGTTCATGATGACAATTGTTATGAGAAAAACTTGGGACTGTAATATCATCTCTATCCCAAACTAGAAAGGAGATGAGAGACCAAAGAATGACTCGAATGAGTCTGGCTTGATGAGTAGATGAGTTTATTAGGACTTATATGCAGGGCACTCCTGGATGGCAGCAGGTCAGCTCTAGAGAGTTATGTCAATTCTCATCTCGAAACTGTTTTTAAGCTAATTTTCTGTTCTTTGCCTACTGTGTTTGAGTGATGAGTTTTTTTACTTTGGTAGGTTCTCAGATACTCTCTGACATGTTTGGGTTTTTAGGGACACCTGCTTTTTGGCTGAGCACCATGGCCTTGGTTCACTGGCCAGCCTTCAAGGTTCCAGAAGTGGACATATACCCTTAAAGTATTCTGGTGGGAAACCTGTCACACTACAATGAGGATATGTGCATGTAGAGAAAGAGAAACATAAAACAATAAAAATAAGTTAAAAACTTAACACTTGGCTGGGCGCGGTGGCTCAAGCCTGTAATCCCAGCACTTTGGGAGGCCGAGGCGGGTGGATCACAAGGTCAGGAGATCGAGACCATCCTGGCTAACATGGTGAAACCCCGTCTCTACTAAAAATATAAAAAACTAGCTGGGCGTGGTGGTAGGCGCCTGTAGTCCCAGCTACTCGGAGGCTGAGGCGGGAGAATAGCGTGAACCCGGGAGGCGGAGCTTGCAGTGAGCCGAGATCGGGCCACTGCACTCCAGCCTGGGCCACACAGCGAGACTCCGTCTCAAAAAAAAAAAAAAAAAAAAAAACTTAACACTTGTTGAATCTTAGAGTACGTTGGAGTTCTTTATTCATTCATGCAAAGTTAATATATTTATGAAATTGCATAAAAATTAAAATGATAAATAATAAAGAAATATACTTCTAGATAACCTATAGTTCACGGATGGAATTACAATAAAAGTTAAAAACAAGTAATAATAAAAGTGGTGCTTAAGGGATGTAGCTTAAATAAAACCAGGGACGGAGATTTTTCAAGTTTAAATGCATAGCTTTGAACAGTCATCTCAAGAAGTTAGACAAAGAACACTAATTCTCCTCCCAACAATACACAAATTAGGGAATGAAATAAATGAAATAATAAAGAACAAAAATTCATGAAATAGAACTAAAATAAACAAAAGAGACCCAACAAAGTCAAAGGTTGATTCTTTGAAAAGTAAAATAAAATAAAAACTATTACCAAGATTCATCTAGTAAAACAGAGAAGGCAACAAAAATCAGGTCAGAAATAATGAAAGATGTAATTACAGATATCGTGGACTTAGGTAAAGATTCAGATCACATTATAACAACTTTATGGCAAAATCATACATATTTATATGGATTAAATAAATTCCTAGAAAGAGAAAACTTACCAAACCTGAATGGAAAAAATATATGTAATATAAAACAACATGTACTCCCTGGAAAAATTGAATATATGTATTAAAATATTGAAACAAAGCAAACTCCAGGTCAAATGGAAAGTTTTACAAAACATTAAATAATAAAGCATTTCTAAGTTTGCCAAACTTTTCTGGAGGAATTTGGGAAAAAAGGCAGTATAGCATAGTTGCTATCCCAAAATGTGAGCAGACTTTCTTTAAGTGGGACTCTGATCCATTCCTCCTTGATTGGGACCTCCCAGTGAAGGCCTCCAGCCACTCACACCCACCCATATGCTACAGGCAGAGCTCTGATCTCTCCCTGAGATGGATCATTGGTGGGTAGAGAGGGGTTGGCCACCACCTTGGTTGTTTGGACAGCTTAGCTGTTCCAGCCTGCAGGCTTTGCAGAGTCCAAGCCAATCTGGGCAGAGGAGGTTCCTCAGGAGGGCATGGCACTGCTGCTCTGTTGAGTAGTGGCTAGACTGCTTCTTTATTTTTATTTTTAAATTTTCATTCATTTATTTATTTTTTTGAGATAGAGTCTTGCTCTGTCACCCAGGTTGGAGGGCAGTCACATGATCTTGGCTCACCACAACCTCTGACTCCTGGGCTGAAGCTATTCTCCTGCCTCAGCCTCCTGAGTAGCTGGGATTACAGGTGCCTGCAACTGTGCCCAAATAATTTTTGTATTTTTAGTAAAGATATAGGTCCACCATGTTGGTCAGACTGGTCTCAATCTCCTGATCTCTGGTGATCCACCCACCTTGGCTTCCTAGAATGCTTCTTTAAATGGGCTTCTTAAAATGATTCATTCCTCCTCACTGGGCAGGTCCTCCCAGCTGGGTCCTTCAGCCACTCCTGCTTGTGTTTTACCACTGACAGGTAAAAATTTATCTCTAGGATGGAGTGCCTGAGGGCCAGGGAAGGCACTACTTTTCTGTTTGAATGTCTCAGCCAGTCCAGCCTGTGGACCTTGGAGAGTCCAAACCAATCAAGGGCTGAAAGGATACCCAACACAGCACGACTGCTCTACCAAAATGAAGTCAGACTGTTTCTTAAAGCAGGTCCCTGATCCCATTCCTCCTGACTGGGTGAGACCTCCTAACTGGGGTCTCTAGCCACCTCCTACAGGTGTGTTTGGGCCAGCAGCAGGTCAGTACCCACCTGGAATGGAGCACCCAGAGAAAGGGGCAGGCTGCCATCTTTGCTGTTTTGCAGCCTTCACTGGTGATACCTCCAGGTGCTGGAAAACCTGAGGGCACTAGCTTCCTGAGCAGACCCCCAGCACACAACACTGCAGCAGCCCTACAAAGAGTAGCCAGATTGTTAAAAGAAAAACAAAGAGCAGCAACAACACCAAAACCCACAAAAAGTCCGTCCAAGTTTCAGCAGCCTCAAAGATTGAAGGCAGATAAACCCACAAAGATGAGAAAGAAACTGCAAAACACTGAAAACGCAAAAAGTCAGAGTGTCTGCTTTCTCCTAATGAGCACAACACCCAGGGTCAAGAACTGGGCTGAGACTGAGATGGCTGAAATGGCAGAAGTAGTCTTCAGCAAGTGGGTTAAAACAAACTTCACTGAGCTAATGGAGCACGTTGTAACCTAATGCAAGGAAGCTAAAAATCATAATAAAACAATGCAGGAGCTAATAGCCAAATTAACCAGTACAGAGAGAAATATAACTGATCTGATATAGCTGAAAAACACACTACGAGAACTACACAATGCAATCACAAGTATTAATAGCAGAATAGACCAAGCACAGGAAAGAATCTCAGAGCTTGAAATCTGTCTTTCTAAAATAAGACAAGCAGACAAGAATAGAGAAAAAAGAATAAAAAGGAATTTTAAAAACCTCCAAGAAATATGGGATTATGTATACAGACAAAAACTACGATTGATTGCCGTACCTAAAAGAGATGAAGAGAATGGAACCAATTTGGAAAACATATTTCAGGCTATCATTCAGGAGAAGTTCCCTAACCTAACTAGACAGGCCAACATTCAAATTCAGGAAATGCGTAGAATGCTGTTAAGATAGTCCATGAGAAGATCTACTCCAAGACACATAATTATCAGATTCAACAAGGTGGAAATGAAAAAGAATGTTAAGGGCAGCCAGAGATAAAGACCAGGTCACCTACAAAGGGAAGCCTATCAAACTAACAGTGGAACTTTTAGCAGAAACCCTCCAAACCAGAAGAGATTGGTGGCCAATATTCAACATTCTTAAAGAAAAAAATTTCCAAACTGGTATTTCTTATCCAGCCAAATTAAGCTGCAAAGGTGAAGGAAAAACAAGCCCCTTTTCAGACAAGCAAATGCTGAGGGAATTGGTTACCACCAGTCCTGCCTTACAAGAGCTCCTGAAGGAAGCACTAAATGTGGAAAGAAAAAATCATTATCAACCACTGCAAAAGTACAATAAAGTAAACAGACCAGTGACACTATGAAACAACCACATAAACAATTTTGCAAAATAACCAGCTAGCATTATGATGACAGGATCAAATTCACACATAATACTAACCTTAAATACAAATAGGCTAAATGTCCCGATTAAATGACACAGAATGGCAAGCTGTATAAAGAACCAAGACCCATCAGTATGCTGTCTTCAAGAGACCCATCTCACATGCAAAAACACACATAGGCTCATAATAGGATGGAGGGAAATTTACCAAGCAAGTAGAAAACAGAAAAAAGCAGGGGTTGCAATCCTAGTTTCTGAGAGAACGTACTTTAAACCAACAAAGATTAAAAAAAACAAAGAAGGGTATTATATATATTGGGCTTAATTCAACAAGAAGAACTAGCAATCCTAAATGTATGTGCATCCAATACAGTAGCACCAAGATTCATAAAGCAAGTTTTTAGTGACTTTCAAAGAGAGTAATACTCCCACACAATAACAGTGGGAGACTTTACCACCCCACTGACAATATTAGATAGATCATTGAGACAGAAAATTAACCAAGGTATTCAGGACCTGAACTCAGTTCTGGATCAAGTGGACCCGATAAACATAAAAGAATTCTCCACCACAAAACCACAGAATATATATTATTCTCATTGCCACATGACACTTACTCTAAAATTGATCACATAATTGGAGGTAAAACACTTCTCAGCAAGTGCAAAGTAACTGAAATAATAACAAACAGACTCTTAGACCACAGCACAATCAAATTAGAACTCAAGTTTAAGAAATTCACTCAAAAGTATTCAACCACATGGAAATTGAACAATCTGCTCCTGAATGACTTTTGGGTAAATAATAAAATTAGCAGAGAAATCAAGAAGTTTTTGAAACTAATGAGAACAAAGACACAATGCACCAGAATCTCTGGGATAGAACTAAAGCAGTAAGAGGGAAATTTATAGTATTAAATGTCCATACCAAAAATCTAGGGAAATCTCAACTTGAGAACCTAACGTAACAACAAAACTAACTAGAGAAGCAAGAGTAAATAAACCCCAAAGCTAACAGAAGACAAGAAATAACTAAGATCAAAGCTGAACTAAAAGAGATAGAGACACTAAAACCACTTCAAAAGACTGATGAATCCAGGAGCTAGCTTTTGAAAAGATTAATCAAACAGATAGACCACTAGCTAGACTCATAAAGAAGAAAAAAGAGAAGGTTCAAATAAACACAATCAGAAATGATAAGGAGGATATTACCACTGATACCACAGAAATAAAGTCAGATGTCAGAGAATGTTATGAACACCTCTATGCACATAAACTAGAAATCTAGAAGAAATGGATAAATTCCTGGATGCATACACTCTCTCAAGATCCAGCCAGGAAGAAATTGAATCCCTGAACAGAACAATAATTAATTCTGAAATTGAGGCTGTAATAAACAGCCTACCAACCGGAAAAAAAAAAAAAAAAAAAAAAAAAAACCGGAAGTAGAGGGATTCACAGCTGAATTCTGCCAGAGGTACAAAAAAGGGCTGGTACCATTCCTAATGAAACTATCCAAAAAATTGAAATGGAGGAACTCCTCCCTAACTCATTCTATGAGGCCAGTATCATACTGATACCAAAACCTGGCAGAGATACAGCAGAAATTTAACTTCAGGCCAATATCCTTGATGAATATTGATGCAAAAATCCTCAAAAAACTACTGGTGAACAAAATTCAGCAACGTATCAAAGAGCTAATCTACCACAATCAACTAGGCTTCATTCCCAGGATGAAAGGTTGGTTCAACATATGCAAAACAATAAATGTGATTCATCACATAAAAAGGACTAAAGAAAAAAAAAAACACGTGATTATCTCAATAGGTGCAGAAAAGGCCTTCAATAAAATTGAACATCCTTCATATTAAAAACTCTCAATAAACTAGGTATTGAAAGAACATACTTCACAATAATAAGAACCACATATGACAAACCCACAGCCACTAGCATACTGAATGGGCAAAAGCTGGAAGCATTCCCCTTGAAAACCAGCAAGAGATAAGGATGTCCTCTCTCACCACTCTGATTTAACATGGTATTGGAAGTTCTAGCTTGGGTAATCAGGCAAGAGAAATAAATAAAAGGTATTCAAATAGGAAAAGAGGAAGTCATATTATCTTTGTTTGCAGGTAACATTATCTTATATCTAGGAAATCCCATTGTATCATTCCAAAAGCTCCTTAAGCTGATAAGCAAGTTCAAGAAAGTCTCAGAATACAAAATCATTGTGCAAAAATCACTACCATTTCTATACACCAACAGGCAAGCTGAGAGCCAAATCACAAACAAACTCCTATTCACAGTTGCCAAAAATAATATGAAATACCTAGAAATACAGCTAATGAAGAAAGCGAAGGATGTCTTGAAGGAGAATTACAAACCACTGTTCAAAGAGAACAGAGATGACCCAAATAAATGGAGAAATATTCCATGCTTTTTCATAGGAATATATTGTGAAAATGGCTATGCTGCCAAAGCAATTTATAGATTCAACGCTATTCCCATTAAACTACTCTTGACATTCTTCACAGAATTAGGAAAAAAACTATTAAAAAATTCATATGGAACCAACAAGAGCTCACAAATCTAAGGCAATCCTAAGCAGAAAGAACAAAGCTGGAGGCATCACACTACCCAACTTTAAACTATACTACAGGGATACTGTGACTGAAATAGCACAGCACTGATACAAAAACAGATACATAGACCAATGGAACAGAACAGAGAACCCAGAAATAAAACCACATGCCTACAACCACCTGATCTTCAATAAACCTGACAAAAGCAATGGGGAAAGGATTCCTTATTTAATAAATGATGCTGAGAGAACTGGCTAGCCATGTGCAAAAAATTGAAGCTGAACCCCTTTCTTACACCACATAGAAAAATCAATTCAAGATGGATTAACTTAAATGTAAATCTCAAAACTATAAAAATCCTAGAAGTAAACCCAGGCAATACCATTCAGGACATAGGCACAGGCAAAGAATTCATGACGAAGATGCCAAAAGCAATTTCAACAAAAGCAAAAATTGACAAATGACATCTAATTAAACTAAAGAGCTTTTGCATAGCAAAGAAACTATCAACAGAGTGAACAGACAACCTACAGAAGAGGAGAAAATTTTTGCAAACTATGCATCTGATAAACATTTAATATACATGGCTTCTCAGAAAGAAGTTTCTCAAAGGACTAATATAAATCAGAAACCATAAAGGCAAAGATGAGTAAATTTGATTGCATTATAATTAAAACTTGTATTTGTAAATAAAGACATTATAAATATACTAAAAATAAAATATACAAAGTATACTAAACTATTTGTGACACATGCTTAAAATTAGGATTTATAATACATAATTATTACAAATTATTATGAAAATCTCGGATAACCTAGTAAAGATTATAAAAAGTCAATTCATACAAAAAGTCAATTAATAAAAAAGTTTAAATGAATAATTCATTTATGAAAGCAAACACTGGAATGTAAATAAAAGTCTCAACCAAATAAAAACCATATATATTCATAAAATTGGCAAAATAAATCAGACATCTGATAATTTTAGGTGTTGGCAAGGATATATAGAAATAGGAAGAATTATATTCTACTAGAGGAAATTGTTGATATTAGCAGTGATATTTTTCTCATATTTACTACATGTTTATTGTGAACAGACACACATCATTACAGTCTGAATGTTTGTGGTCCCCCCAGTTCATATGTGAAAATCCTAAATCCCAGGTGATGTTATGGGAAATATACCTATATTTCTATCTTGTTTAAGCAAGAAGTATTTTGTACTTTGTTACAGGAGCAAAACCAGAATTCTAGTTAATATAGCTAGAAAAAACTAGCAGGAGAGAAATTAGAAAACACATTATTGGAGAACCTGGAAAATAGTCACGACAATCTGGCCCAAATAAATAAATGAATAGTCTCTGGAAACTCTGTGAGAGCTTTAAGAATGAAGACTCTTTAAGTCTAAATATCCCTTAATTAGGAAAAATATGTGGAGGAGGGGGGAGGGATAGCATTAGGAGATACACCTAAAGTAAATGACGAGTTAATGGGTGCAGCACACCAACATGGCACATGTATACATACGAAACAAACCTGCACATTGTGCACATGCACCCTAGAACTTAAAGTGTGTGTGTGTGTGTGTGTGTGTATAAAATAAAAAGGAAAAATGTGAATTTTGAAACTAAAAGTGCTCTTTTCTATCACTAATTACTTTGAGTATGTTTACATATAGTATAAGAATACATAATCTGCAATATACTGAAGGTTTCTAAACATCTAAATCCTTAGATGTTGTGATTGATATCTACACTTCTGGGGAAGATGGATAAGATCTATGGTCCTAGGTTCACAGCTAAAGAAAGCTGTCTGTTTAGTTCTCAGGTGACACAGGGACACACACACATGCTAATGTGGAGGCCTCATTAGGACTTCTGAAGCGTTTGCTCTCAGCCTATAAACAATTTGGTGTTTAGTATGTGTATCTGTTTGTTCTGCTTTTTTTTTTTTTTTTCTCTTTTTTTTTTTTTGAGACAATCACTCTGTCGCCCAGGCTGGAGTGCAGTGGTGCAATCTCGGCTCACTGCAACCTCTGGCTCCTGGGTTCAAAGAATTCTCATGCTTCAGCCTCCCAAGTAGCTGGGACTGCAGGCATGTGCCACCACGCCCGCCTAATTTTTTGGTATTTTTAGTAGAGACGAGGTTTCATCATGTTGGCCAGGCTGGTCTCGAACTCCTGACCTCAAGTGATCCGCGTTCAGTTTATTTCTAAAGTGATTTTATTATTATTGTTATTATATTAGTATTTGTTTATTTTTGAGACAGGTCTCACACTGTCTTCTAGACTGGTGCGTAGTGGCGCCATACAACTCACTGCAGCCTCGACCTCTTGGGCTCAAATGATCTTCTGCCTCCTCAGCCTTCCAAATAGATGGGACTATAGGCGTGCAGCATCACGCCTGGCTCATTTTTTTTTTTTTTTTTTTTTTTCTAAATTAGTAACAGCAGAAATCGGAATTCACCAAGGCAGAATAGGCACTAAACTACTTAGATTTTTTTTTTTTTTTGAGACGGAGTCTCCCTCTGTCGCCCGGGCTGGAGTGCAGTGGCCGGATCTCAGCTCACTGCAAGCTCCGCCTCCCGGGTTCCCGCCATTCTCCTGCCTCAGCCTCCCGAGTAGCTGGGACTACAGGCGCCCGCCATCTCGCCCGGCTAGTTTTTTGTATTTTTTAGTAGAGACGGGGTTTCACCGTGTTCGCCAGGATGGTCTCGATCTTCTGACCTCGTGATCCACCCGTCTCGGCCTCTTCTTTTCCTTCTTTATTTTCAGCCTTAGTTGTTCTCTATTACCACCCACTGTGTATCAGCAGCTGCATCACAATCAAGCCAACAGCTTAGACAGTCCACATATATATATAATAACACTACCATCTTTACAGGTAGTCAATAGACTATAATAAAAAATTTACCTTTGCATTCAGACTTGATTCCAAGTTTTGAAATAGTCATATACTATTTTTGATTTGGACCAAGTAGTTCAATCTGCTTAGAGCTCAATCCCTCATTAATAAAATGCAGACATCTGCCATGCCTTTTTCAAAGCAGAAACAACAGAGCAAATTCTGAAGGAAAATAACATGGGCCTGAATCTTGACTTTGCCATTATCTAGTCATACATTCTTGAGTATATCAGCAAAATTTTCTAAACCTCATTTTTCTCATCTGACGAAAGGATAAGACATATACACACAGCAGGATTTTCATTAAGATTAAATGAGTCAATGGATGTGAGAGTGTATAGCACAAGACTTCACACTAGCGAACCCTTAAAAAGTTGATTTAATTCATTTATTGTCATTTGGGATTTTAGGAAATATCAAATAAGGTAATAATGAGAAAGCATTTTAAAGTAATATATAACTATTAGAAAATGTCATAGTCTCAAATAGCTACTTGCCTTAGAAAGTGCACCTCTCCATATACAATTTAGAGAATGTGTCTTCTCAGTTTATAGTTGTTGATAATATCAACAACAGTATATGGGGAAAAAATAGAGTGGTAATTCAAAGGTTATATTAAAATTTAAATTTTGTTTCCTTTTCTATTGAATACTAGGACTAACAATTATTTCTGATTTATTTATGCCCTACACAGTTATTAAAATATTTTAACAGATTAACAGTATAGATTACAAGGCAAACAGATTACCAAATGTCTTCATTTTAGTTCATATTAGCTTTCTGCACAATAGAAACTCAACTGACCTCATGGATTTTTCTACCATTTGAACTTTTCTACCAAAGAAATTAACTTAATAAGTAAATTAATCTTTGCAGTACCTAAAGTAATTATTATTTTTTCTTCAAAGAAAATGGCAAAAAAATTGAAAATGATCTATGGCTTGAACAAATTATATAAACTGTGTCTTCTAAAAAATTAATTGGCTATTTTAACATAACAAGGGTTCAAATAAATTTGACTGGAAGTTTTTTTTTCTAGTACAGTGCAAAATTCATAGAATTCATATTTTATAAAAATTGTGCATGTGGGTGAAGAAAGCTGTGCTCAAATTTGTGCTCAAACGCCAATTGGAATCAGATGACTTAAAAATCTATATAAGCTCAATGAGAAAATAAGATTAGTGAAAAAATCGCTCACTTTTTTTAAACAGCGTGCTCACTGTGCTACCCACCTATAGTAAGTTATGCAATGTAATGTTTTCTCAGAGGAAGATATAAGAAGAACAACATGTATCTCACAAAAGACAAGATTTATTCTTTATTTCTTTTATAAAGTTTGTTTTAAATAAAATATATTTAAAACACATTTAAAGAATTTCTTTAAATAATAAAAAATGCCTCATTATTTTTCTAATTTCCAGTAAACCATTTGAATATCAGATTTCTTCAAATAAAAGCATTAATTTATTTCTGGATTACATAAAATTGACATATGTTAAGATTAAAATTTTTAATTATCACTGTTTATAGTTGTTTCCTGGTGTTCTTTTAACAATAAATTAAATTTATTTATACAGAATATTAACTTTCACACTATAAGGAGGGTAAAATTTAAAATATAAACATTTGTTCTAAACACCCCAAATCTGATTAGGAACAGCATAAGTATGCCAACAAGAATAAGGAAAAAGTCAATTACATTTTGTGGTATGAGGAACAAAATGAGTTGAGGGAGAGAGTTCTGTATTTTATGGTGGAAACTAATTTGGTATGGGCATTATAGAATGGAGCAAATTTGAATGATTCTTATGAGGTGAGAATCATATGTGTTGGGAAAATATTATAAAAACGTGGTCAAGATATGTATGTTTGGTGAAAAATAAACATATCAGTTTGTCATAATCAGAGTAGGCATAATAAAAATAATAAAAGACAATGCCAGATAGAAAAAAATATGGTCAGGTTCTAGGACAGCCTTAAATGCTAAGCAAAAGTAAATTAATTTGATACAATAACAAATAAATTGTCACTAAAGCACTGGGATAGTGCGAGACTAATAGTATCATTCTACTGAGCAAAACGGATGTTAATTATATAATATTTAAAAATAGATAGGCATATATTCAAAAAGTTTGAAACTTTTTCTGTTGTCTTAAGTCAAGGTAAAAAATATAACACTTAAAATAATTATAGCAATGACAACAAAATAATGATATTGAGTGCTTACAAAATTTTAAACTCTATACTAAAGGCTATTTGTGTATTAACTTCCTTATTCCTTGCAAATTCCTTTTTAAAGATGAGAATACAGCTCTATATTTCACCTTCTTTATCTCTATCCTCCAAAGCAGCTATAAGTTTTATAAGAAAGCCTGGTACTTTGTAAAATAGAAAAAGACCTAAATATCCATTTCAATATTTTCTCTCCATAGTTTGAATTTGTTTGAAAACAATTATTTTCTTACTCATTGTTAAAAGATCACCTTTATTGTGAAGATACCTGCATCTTCTATTTATTTACTCAAAGAATATCTATTAGGTTTCATATGACAGAGAGCCACCTGTCATTGATAAAACATGTCAACAATTTTGAATAATTGCTTTCTTTCCTTCTTTCTTTGGTAAAAGAAAAATTTTAAATTCATCTTAAAGTTTAATAAAGCCTTTCACGGTTACCTTCAGGTAACCATGAAAACTCTGTGTGGTTCACAATTTGTGACTCACTGTTTCATTGTGATATATTTTAAAGATTCCTAATATATTTCAAGGTCTGTTCATATAAATTTAGCTACATGAAAAATAACTGATATTGTACGCTTTAACTGCCTTTGATGCGTGTTTTTTCTTTTGAATATACATGCTTAGATTTAGCTTTTTAATATTTACTTATTTTTATTGATACAGAATAGATGCCATATTTTCAAGGCACTTGTAATATTTTGATACATTCATATAATGTGTAATAGTACAGTCAGTGTAATTTGGATATCCATCACCTCAAATGCCTTTCTTCCTACTGGGAAAATATAAATTCTTCTCTTCTAACTATTTTGAAATAACAATAGATTATGTTCAACTATAGTCACCCTACTTTATTTTTTAAATGCTAGATCTTATTCCTTTTATCTACCTGTATTTTTGTAACCATTAATAAACTTTTCTTTATAATTTCCCTTCTCCTATCTTTTCTGGCCTCTAATCACCACCAATCTACTCTCTATTTTCCTGAAATCCACCTTTTCACTCCCCTGCACAAGTGAGAACATGGAATATTTATCTTTCCATGACTGGTTTATTTCGCTGAACATAATGACCTCCAGTTTTTTCCATGTTGTTACAAATGACATGATTTCATCCTTTTTATGGCTAATAATATTCCATTGTGTATATATGCCATGTTTTCTTTATCCATCCATCCACTGATGAATACTTAAGTTGATTTTCATATTTTGAGTATTGCAACTAGTGCTGCAATAAACATGAGAGTGCAAAAATCTTGATATATTGGTTTTCTTCCTTTTGGATGTACATCCAGTAGTCAATTGCTGGATCATATGGTAGTTCTATTTTTAATTTTTTGAGGAATCTCTATACTGTTTTCCACAGTGGTTAATTTATATTCTCACCTACAATGTACTTTTTCTATTTGCTTGCCAGCATCCATTATTTTTTGTCTTTTGGATAAAAGCCATAACTGGGTTGAGATGGTATTTCATTGTGGTATTGATTTGCATTTTCCTGATGATTAGTGATGTTGAGCATCTTTAAAAATATATCAGTTGGCCATTTTGTGTCTTCTTTTGAGAAATATCTACTCAGATATTTTTCTTATTTTTTAATCAGATTATTTATTTTTTGCTATTGAGCTGTTTGAGTTCTTTATATATTCTGGCTATTAATCCTTTGTAGGGTAGATAGTTTTCAAATACTTTTTCCCATTCTGTAGATTGTCTCTTAACTTTATTACTTCCTTTGCTGTGTAAAACTTTTTAGCTTTATGTAATCTTATTTTTTCAGTTTTGCTTTTGTTGCATGTGCTTTTGAGGTCTTACCCCAAAAAAATCTTTGCACAGAGAAATATCTTTAAGCATTTATCCCAATGTTTACTTCCACTTATATCATAGTATCTAGTCTTAGAATTAAGTATTTAATCCATTTAGATTTGAATTTTGTATAGGATGACAGGTAAGATATAGCTTTATTCTTCTGCATAGATTACCCAGTTTTCTTGGTACCATTAATGGAATAGAAGGTCTTTTTCCCAATGGATGTTCTTGGCACTTTTGTTGAAAATGAGTTAGCTATAAATGCAAAAATTTATTTTTGTTATTACTGTGCTGTTTTGGTTTATATGGCTTTGTAGTATATTTTGAAGTCAGGTAGCTTGACATCTCCAGCTTTGTTACTTCTGTTCAGGATTGCTTTAGCTATTTGGGCTTTTTGTCATTCCATACAAATTTTAGGATTTTTCTTATTTTTGTAAATAATATCATTGCTATTTTGATAGGGATTACATTGAATCTACAGATTGCTTTAGGTAGGGTGGTCATTTTAACAACGTTAATTCTTCCTCTCCATGAGCATAAACAACTTGTCCATTATTTTGTGTCCTCTTCAATTTCTTTCATCAGCGTTTTATAGTTTTCCTTGTAGAGATATTTCACTTCTTTAGATAAATTTACTCCTTTGTATTTTACGTATTTTTGTACCTATTATAAATGAGATTGTTTTCTTTATTTCTTTTTTAGACTATTTCACTGTTTGTATGTAGAAACAGTGCTACTGATTTTTGAAAGTTGATTTTATATGCTACAGCTTCACTAAATTTATCATTTCTAACAGTTTTTTGTACAGTCTTTAGGTTTTTCTAATATAAGATCATGTTATTTGTGAACAACTGTAACTTGACATTTTTATTTTTAACTCAGATGCAGTTTATTTCTTTCTATTGTCTAATTGCTCTGTCTAGGACTTCTAGTATTATGTTGAATAAAAGTGATGAATATTGGTATTGTCTTGTTTCAGATGTTAGATGAAAGGCTTTCAGTTTTTCCTTGTTCAGTATAATGTTAGCTGTGGGTTTGTCATACATGACTTATATTGTTTTGAGTTATGTTTCTTCTATACCCAGTTTGTTGAGAGTTTCTGTTAATGTGAAGAATCATGTTTATTGATTTATGTTGGGCCAAACTTGCACCGCTGGAATGAATCCTACTTGATCAAGGTGAATGTTCTTATCAATGTACTGTTTAATTTAGTTTGTGAGTATTTTGTGGAGTATTTTTGGTATATATGTTCATCAGGGATATAGGCCTGTAGTTTTTTTTTTTTTTGTTATTGTTGCACCCTTGTCTAGTTTTGGTTTTGGAATAATGCTAAACTCATATAATGAGTTTGGAAATATTCCCTCTCCTTCAATTTTTAAAATAATTTTAGCAGAAGTAGAAAAAATGTTTGGTGGAATTCAGCAGTGAAGTCATCAGGTTTTGAGCTTGTTACCTGTTATTGGTTGGTTCAGATTTTCTATATCTTCACTGTTCAATCTTAGTAGGTTGTAGGTGTTATAAAATTTATTTATTTATTTATTTTAGGCTTTCCAATTTGTTGACATAATAGTCTCTAATGTGCTTTTTGTTTCTGTAGTATCATTTGTTTTATCCCTTTGTATTTCTCATTTTATTCATTTTGGTCTTCTCTCTTTTTTCCTAGTTTGTTTTAACTTTTGTCAGTTGTGTTTATCTTTTAAAACATCAACTTTTCATTTGTTGACCTTTTGTATATTTCTTAGTCTCCATATCAACTTATTGCTACTGTGATTGTTTTATTTCCTTCTTTCTATTAATTTTGGGTTTAGTTTGTTTTTGCTTTTTTAGTAATTTATATGCATCATTAGGTTGTTTGTTCAAGGTCCCTCTGCTTTTTTGATATAGACATTTATTGCTGTAAACTTCCCTCTTAGTTGTTTAATTTCCATGCATTAGTGTACTTTCCAAGGTTCCTTATATTATTGATTTCTGATTTTATTCTGCTGTGGTCAGAAAATATACTTTAGATGACTTCAACTTTTTAAAATTTGCTGAGACTTGTTTTATGGCCTAACATATGGTCTAGTTAAGAGAATATTCCATGTGCTAATGAGAGAAATATGAGTATTCTGCAGGAGTTGGGTGAAACATTCTGTAAATGTTAGTTAAGTGTATTTGGTCTAGTATGTAATTTTTTTGTTGATTTTTCTATCTGCATCTAGATTTTCTGTCTCTATCCATTACTAACAGTAATGTGTAGAAGTCCCCTCCTATTATTGCAATGCAGTCTCTCTCTTGCTTTAGATATACTAAAATTTGCTTTATATCATTTATATCATGGTGTTCTCATATAGAGTGCACATATATTCCTAATTGTTATATACTCTTGAAAAATTGATTCCTTTATCATTATATAGTGACCTTCTATATCTCTTTTTACAGTCTTTTAATCTGATGTAAGTATAACTACTGCTTTTTTTGGTTTCATTGGTATGGAATATCTTTTCCATCTTTTCATTTTCAGTCTATGTGTGTCTTTATAGTTGCAGTGGGTTTCTTTTAAGCACCATATAATTGGGTCTTTTTTATTTTCATCCATTCAGCCACTCCCTGTCTTTTAATTGGAGAATTTAGTCCATTTACACTCAATGTTATTACTGATACATACAAACTTATTACTGCCATTTTGTTACTTGTTTTCTAGTGTTTCGTAACTCTTCTCTTTTTTCTTCCTTTCTTACTATCTTTCTTTGTATTTAAATACAGACATTTTAAAAAACTTAAAAAAAATAAAAAATAAAAAGCTCTATACTTTTTATAATCTGCACATATTGATATTTTTTATCTGGGTTTATACCTTGCCTTTTTTTTTTTTTTTTTTTTTTTTTGCGATAGAATCTCACTCTGTTGCCCCAGCTAGACTGCAGTGGCACAATATCAGTTCACTGCAACCTCCGTCTCCTGGGTTCAAATGTGTCTGGTGCCTCAGCCTCCCAAGTTGCTGGGACTACAGGTGTGCACTACTACCCCTGGCTAATTTTTGTAGAGACATGGTTTCACCATGTTGGCCAGGCTGGTCTTGAACTCCTGGCCCTAAGTGATCTGCTCTCCTCGGCCTCCCAAAGTGCTGGGATTATAGACATGAGCCGCCACACCTGGCCTAGTTTATACATTTTTATATTGCCCATCTCTCAACAAGTTTCCATAAATATTATTTTTAACAGATTTGTATTTTACTCTACATTAGAGATATACTTACTATACTATACTTACTATACTTACTTACTGTTACCAGTGGGTTTTATACATTCAAATGTTTTCTTTTTGCATATTAGTGTCTTTTTCTTTCATAACAAATAACTTCTTTTAGTATTTGTTGTAAGGTGGATACAGTGTTGATTAATTCCCTCAGCATTGGTCTGGTAAAGACTTTATGTCTCCTTTACATTTGAAGGATAGCTTTCCTGAGAACAATATTCTTCTTTGGCAGTTTTTCTTTGCATACTTAGAATATGTCATCCTATTCCCTCCTAGCCTATACTGTTTCCATTAAGAAGTCTTCTGCCGGATAAATTAGAGCTCCTTTTTATCTTATTTCATTATTTTTTCTTGTTGCTTTTCAGATCCTGTCTTTATCCTTGGACTTTGGTTGTTTGGTTATTATGTGCCTTGTGATAGTCTCATTTGGATTAAAATTTTTCAGTGATCTCTGTCCTCCTGTACTTGGAATTTATATCTTTTATACATTTGGAAAATTTTCTCTTATTATTTCTTTGAATAAGCTTTCAACTCCTTGCCCATTCTCAACTTCCACTTGAACATCAATGATTCTTAGATTTTCATTCCTTTTCATTCTTTCTTCCTTTTTTCCCTCTGATTGTGTGTTTCCAAAAAGCGTTTCTTCAAGATCATTGAATTTTAACTCTGTTTCATCTATTGAGCTGTTAAAAAATTCTAATGTATTATTCAGTTCCACAAATATATTTCTGTTTCAGGATTTCTGCTTGTTGTTTAAAAATTGTTATTTCAATCACTTGTCAAAATTGTCTGAATTGCTTGTCTGGGTTATCTTGAAGTACACTGAATTTTCTTACTGCTAATCCTAATTCTTGATCTGAGAGCTCACATATTGCCACTGCACATTGTCACACTAGCTTCTTGCTTTGTCCATTTGGAGAGGTCATGATTTCCTGTTTGTTATTGTTCTTGTGAATCTGTCTGTGTTTTTGCTTTGAAAGATAGTAATTTATTTCAGTCTTCTATGTCTGACTTGTTTTCGTTTTTCTTGAATATGTTTGCTTACATATTGCTTGCAATTTACCCACTGAAATTTTCTTTATGCTAGGTTACTGTTTCCTTTTTAGCAGACGATGTCTTAAGCCCAGGTTTGCCTTAGCTGTAGCAAGCATTCAGAATGCTGCTTGTCCCAGTGGGGGAGGTCCCAAGGCGAATATCCAAGCTGTGTGTGAAGGCTAGCTAGGGCTTTGTGCCTAGGGGGCCCATGGAGCATGCCTCCTACCACATGGTGCTGCTGAACAGCGACTTTGGTTTGGTGTCTTCTTTGGCTGAGATGAACAGCAAGGGTTTTTAGTCTGAGGATGCTCATTCCTTTGTGGCTGGCTGCCCTCAGGGTTTTTGTTTGTTTCTTTGTTTGTTTTCTTTTACTGGTACTTGCAATGTGTCCCGTGAGTTGAAGAAGAGACAATTGTCATGTGCAAAGTAATTCATGATGGTGGGGAAGCTGATTGTCTGCCTTGATATTACTTATTTCATTGTAGAAACTATAAATCCAGGAGAAATTTTCTAAGAATATGATGCCTGGCAGATTGGAGAAGAGTAATTGCGGATATAGAAGTCCAATTCTTACCATCTGCTAGAAGTTTTTTGATTTCTCTCTGGTTCTAGAGACAGTCCTATCCTAAGATTTGAGTTCTGGGTTATTGCTGGTTGTAATCTTAGTGCAAGATATTTGGTTTTGGTTTTCTATAGAGAGGAATTAAGCCAGACTGCTTCCACTCTGCCATTTTGGTGATGTCCCTTTCTTCAATATCTTTATTACAATAATACTTGTGAATTCTGCATTAGAAAAATATCTCTGACACCTTAAAGAAGGAATCATACCAGTGATTAGTCTTCCATGGTTACTTGAGAAAATATATTATGAATTAACTATTTTTTTCAGTAATTTACACTAAAAATAGTTGTTTTTGTATTTTCTTTATTGAAATAAAACTATTTGCACTATTTTACAGTGTATTTTGTTTGTAAACATTTCTTCAAATATTAAAAAAAAATTTTGTCTTTCAAAAGTATGTTTTGAGCAATGAATCTGGTTCAATTGTTAGTCATATTATTTTGCACATCAATTTTAGATTTTTTAATACTACTCTAGGAAAAATAAGTATTCATTTAATACTATGCAGCTTAGGGTTTTTAATATTCTATTGTTGGTAACCTTAAAATATGTTTCTAGGGGGTGGAGCAAGACGGCCGAATAGAAACAGCTCCAGTCTCCAACTCCCAGCGGAAGCAACACAGAAGACAGGTGATTTCTGCATTTTCAACTGAGGTACTGGGTTCATCTCACTAGGGAGTGCGGGACAATCGGTGCTGGTCAGCTGCTGCAGCCCGACCAGTGAGAACTGAAGCAGGGCGAGGCATCCCCTCATCTGGGAAGCACAAGGGGGAAGAGAATCCCTTTTCCTAGTCAGGGGAATTGAGACACACAACACCTGGAAAATCGGGTAACTCCCACCCCAATACTGCATTTCACCAAGAATCTTAGCACGCGGGCACACCAGGATATTATATCCCACACCTAGCCGGAAGGAACCCACGCCCAAGGAGCTGCCCTCATTGCTAGCACAGCAGTCTGCAATCTCGCGGCAAGGCAGCAGCAAGGCTGGGGGAGGGGCGCCCGCCATTGCTGAGGCTTAAGTAGGTAAACAAAGTGGCTGGGAAGCTCGAACTGGGTGGAGCTCACAGCAGCTCAAGGAGTCCTGACTGTCTCTGTAGAGTCCACCTCTGGGGACAGGGCACAGCTAAACAACAACAACAACAAAAAAGCAGCTGAAATCTCTGCAGATGCAAACAACTGGGTCTGACAGCTTTGAAGAGAGCAGTGGATCTCCCAACACGGAGGTTGAGATCTGAGAACGGACAGACTGCCTGCTCAAGTGGGTCCCTGACCCCTGAGTAGCCTAACTGGGAGACATCCCCGACTAGGGGCAGACTGACACCCCACACCTCACAGAGTGGAGTACACCCCTGAGAGGAAGCTTCCAAAGCAAGAATCAGACAGGTACACTCGCTGTTCAGAAACATTCTATCTTCTGCAAACCCTGCTGCTGATACCCAGGCAAACAGGGTCTGGAGTGGACCTCAAGCAATCTCCAACAGACCTACAACTGAGGGTCCTGACTGTTAGAAGGAAAACTAACAAACAGGAAGGACACTCACACCAAAACCCCATCAGTATGTCACCATCATCAAAGACTAGAGGCAGACAAAGATGGGGAAAAAGCAGGGCAGAAAAGCTGGACATTCAAAAAATAAGAGTGCATCTCCCCCTGCAAAGGGATGCAGCTCATCGCAGCAATGGATCAAAGCTGGACAGAGAATGACTTTGACGAGATGAGAGAAAAAGGCTTCAGTCCATCAAACTTCTCAGAGCTAAAGGAGGAATTACGTTCCCAGCGCAAAGAAACTAAAAATCTTGAAAAAAGAGTGGAAGAATTGATAACCAGAATAATTAATGCAGAGAAGGCCATAAACGAATGGACAGAGATGAAAACCATGACACGAGAAATATGTGACAAATGCACAAGCTTCAGTAACCGACTTGATCAACTGGAAGAAAGAGTATCAGCGATTGAGGATCAAATGAATGAAATGAAGCGAGAAGAG